>NW_016827557.1:414173-431560 GCF_001698545.2 Rhinopithecus bieti
AAACAAAAAAAAAAAAAAAAAAAAAATACAGAAATTAGCTGGGCATGGTGGCATGCACCTATAATCCCAGCGACTCAGGAGGCTGAGACAAAATCACTTGAACCCAGAAGAAGGTGGAGGTTGCAGTGAGCTGAGACCGCGCCATTGTACTCCAGCCTGGGCAAAAATTCAAGTTATTGCACTTTTGATCTCTTGCCACTAAGAAAGGCACATAGGCCTTGGTGGGTCTTTGGAGGTTTTGGATGCAACACAGTTCACACTTGGGACTGCTGCTTTGACTCCTGCCAGGATGCAGGGCAAGCGACCTCCTGCTTGGTTCACAAAATCAAGCACACCCCTGGTGCTAGAAATAACTGTGGTACAGACAGAGCCAGGTGGTGTTTCTAGCAGAAGCCTCATAAGACAGTCATAGTGCATAATCTTATGATCCCAGATCAAGGCTGTGTGTTCCCCAGCAGGGAATGGACATTGTTCCAAAAACTAAACAAACAAAACTGGACGTTGGGACATTGGGGCACTAAGTGACTGTGTGGCCAGAGCACTCTGCCACAGCAGCTGGTTCTGTTGGGCCCAAGAAGTCCAACAGTGGGGCAGGCCCAAGGCCATCCTTCCACTACAATGGAAGTGGTGCTCCAGCACCCACGGCGTCCCAGTGCACAGGTAAGCACAAGCAAGCTCCTATGTCACCCACTGCTGTGACTCCAGCATGCTTCCTGACAGTAGCCAAAACCTGCCCCCAGGGAGAGGCTCTCTTTCACCAATGGCTTGTGTTTCCAGGTTCCTGATGGTGTCTCTTGATGCACAGAAGCTCTTAAATTGACTGTAACAAATGAATCAGTGTTTTACCTTATGGTTAGCTCTTTTTGTGTCTTATCTAAGAAATTCTTCCCAACTCTGAGGGAACCAAGATAGTCTCCTATATTCAGGTCTGCAATCTACTGTAGTCCCAGCTACTTGGGAGGCTGAGGTAGGAGAATCGCTTGAACCCGGGAGGCAGAGGTTGCAGTGAGCAGAGATTGTACCACTGCACTCCGGCCTGGGCGACAGGGTGAGACTCTGTCTCAAATTAAAAAAAAAAAAAAAAAAAAAAAAAAACATAAATGAGGGTTCTGCCCTCAGGACCCAGTCACCTCTTAGTAGGCCCCACCTCCCAAACTGTTGCATTGGGGATTAAATCCAGCACATGAGCGTCTGGGGCATGCATTTAGCTCATTTGCTTTTTCTGGATATTTCATATAAATGGAACTATACAGTATGTGGTCTTTCATGCCTGGCACAACTTAGCAAAATGTTTTTGAGGTCTTTGTAGTATTTTCACAACTTTTTTGTAAGGTTGAAAATATTTCAAAATGAAAAGCTAAAAAAAGAAAACATGGCCAGGTGCAGTGGCTCACATCTGTAATCCTAGCCCTTTGGGGAGGCTGAGGCGGGCAGATCACCTGAGGTCAGGAGTTGGAGACCAGCCTGGCCAACATGGTGAAACCCTGTCTTTACGAAAAACTACAAAAATTAGCCAGGCGTGGTGATGGGCACCTGTAATCCCAGCTACTCGGGAGGCTGAGGCAGGAGAATTGCTGACTCCTGCCAGGATGCAGGGCAAGCAACCTCCTGCTTGGTTCACAAAATCCAGAGGCGGAGGTTGCAGTGAGCCAGGATCGTGCCACTCACTCCAGCCTGGGCAACTGAGTGAGACTCTGTCTCAAAAAAAAAAAAAAAACCATGAATTGCTTGTGGCCCCTTCCCTCATGGAAGGGACTCAGTTTGCACCAGGTGGTTGGTTGGTCTCCTTACTCAGTCCCTTGAGGAGACCAACACTGGTCTCTGTCACTGGCAGGCTGGATACTTGGGCACTTGGGTGGCAGATCTGGATTTGTCTGGGGGAGCCAGAGCCATGATGCTGGGATCCCACTCAGCCCTGCCCCTGTCACTGTTGCTTACTGCTCATGAGCTCACCTTGCTGGGCCCAGCACTCAGGGGCCATGACAGAGGCTGGCTGGTGGTCACTGCAGCTGAAACTGGGACTCAACTTTGCTGTGTTTGCAGCAGACTGCTGTCAGCTGCTAGGGACCATTTACATCTTGTTCGGCCCAGACTGGAAAGTCAAATGAGCATCTATGGCCGGGCACGGTGGCTCACTCCTGTAATCCCAGCACTTTGGGAGGCCGAGGTGGGTGGATCCCCTGAAGTCAGGAGTTCGAGACCAGCCTGGTCAACATGGTGAAACCCCATTTCTACTAAAAATACAAAAATTAGCTGGGCGTGGTGGCAGGCACCTGTAATCCCAGCTACTTGGGAGGGTGGGGCAGGGGAATTGCTTGAACCCAGGGGGCGGAGGTTGCAGTGAGCCGAGATCGTGCCACTCTACTCCAGCCTGGGCGACAAGAGCGAAATTCCATCTCAAAAAAAAAAAGTATCTATGAGGCAGACCACCACCCTGCATCCGACCCACTGGGAAGAAAGGCTCCCTATCATTTCTTCTCTGGGTCTTCCCCACTGTGGCAGCTCTTGCTTCCCAGGCCAATACCCAGTGTGAGGCTTCTGTCAACTATCAAGTGAGTCTTTTTTGATTACATACCAAGGCCAAGGAAATGGCTGGGTGGACCTGTGGACCCAGAGGTCCCACTGGGCGCTGGGCTTAGGCCAGGATTCCCTTTCTTCTTCTTCTTCTTCTTCTTCTTCTTTTTTTTTTTGAGATGGAGTTTTATTCTTGCTCCATCAGTGATAGCCAAAAATTGCTTGTCTTCGTAGTATTTGTTTCCATATTTTTCTTCCTCCACTAATGTGCCAACACTCCCATCATTTGCCCTGAAAAAACTTCGTAACTGGCCGTGGAGGCAGCTGTAGCTGCTGACCTGCTGCAGGCTGTGCTTCAGACCTGCAGTCCTTTGGCCTCATCCTTCAGGCTGTGGTATTGGGGGAACCCGTCCCCGATAGTTAACGTGGGTTCTTTTGTATTTCCCTAAGTGTTGGCTGGTCTGAGAAATAAAGGGAAAGAGTACAAAAGAGAAATTTTAAAGCTGGGTGTCTGGGGGAGACATCACATGTCAGCAGGTTCCATCATGCCCCCTGAGCTGCAAAACCAGCAAGTTTTTATTAGCGATTTTCAAAAGGGGAGGGAGTGGATGAATAGGGTGTGGGTCACAGAGATCACATGCTTCAAAGGCAATAAAATATCACAAAGCAAATGGAGGCAGGGCGAGATCACAGGACCACAGGACGGGGCAAAATTAAAATTGCTAGTGAAGTTTTGGGCATGCATTGTCATTGATAACATCTTATCAGGAGGCAGGGTTTGAGAGCAGACAACCGGTCTGACCAAAATTTATTAGGTGGGAATTTCCTCATCCTAGTAAGCCTGGGAGCGCTACAGGAGACCAGGGCTTATTTCATCCCTTCACCTTCGACGATAAAAGACAGCCACCCCTAAAGTGGCCATTTCAGAGGCCTACCCTCAGGGGCGCATTCTCTTTCTCAGGGATGTTCCTTGCTGAGAAAAATAATTCAGTGATATTTCTCCTATTTGCTTTTGAAAGAAGAGAACTATGGCTCTGTTTTCCCCAGCTCACCGGCAGTCAGAGTTTNTTTTTTGAGATGGGAGTCTTGCTCTGTCCCCAGATTGGAGTGCAATGGCGCAATCTTGGCTCACTGCAACCTCCGGCTTCCATGTTCAAGTGATTCCACTGCCTCAGCCTCCCAAATAGCTGGGATTACAGATGCCCACCACCACACCCAGCTAATTTTCATATTTTTAGTAGAGACCGGGTTTCACCAGGTTGGCCAGGCTGGTCTCAAACTCCTGACCTCAGGTGACCCACCTGCCTCAGCCTCTCAAAGTACTGGGATTACAGGCGTGAGCCAGCACGCCTGGCAGAGAAACTTTTTTTCTGAGACAGGGTTTTGCTATGTGCCCAGACAGGAGTACAGTGGTGTGACCTTGGTTCACTGTAGCCTCAAACTCCTGGCCTCAAGCGATCCTTCTATCTCAGCCTCCCAAGTAGCTAGGACAATAGGCATGTGGCACCATATCAAGCTAATTGTAGAGATGAAGGTCTCACTATGTTTCCCAGGCTGGTCTGGAATTTCAAGTGATTCTCCCACCTCAGCCTCCCAACGTGTTGAGATTACACACGTAAGTCGCTGCACCTAAATTCCAACTTTCTGTAATAGATTTGTGTATATTTTATGGTAGTAAATGATAAAATAGACTAGTACCTACATATATTTTATGCGTCCATGACATACCTAGCTTTTTCTTAATTTGTTCAATATCTCTAAGGCAACATGGTTCAGTTGTGAGTTTTTTCAAATTGTCACAAATTTCAAAAAAAATTTCCAATATATTTATTGAAAAAAGTCCACGTGTAAGTGGCCCCAGGCAGTTGAGACCTGTGTTGTTCAGGGGTCAGTTGCATTCCTCCTCTCCCATACCCGCTTCGCTGGGCATTCAGTCCCTTCTTGCAGAGCTGCCATGGTTGCCCGAGTTGCTGTTCTCTTCCTTGTGGGCCATGGCTTCCTGGGAAGCTTCAGAGAACTGAGCTGGTAGCGTATGGGCACGGCTTCCTGGGGGCTCTGACAGAGTGCTGAGTCCTAGGTCATAGCAGAGCCCCATATGGCCATGCCCTCAAATCTCAGGTACACTCCTGCTCCCCGCCACCAGCTCATCCTCTTTTTACTCTGGCAGGCCCAGCACCCTCCTACTGACTTTCTTGGTCCGGGGGCCAGGAGGGGAGGTGAGCACAGATCCTAAGGAGAGGTGGCAGAGGCCTGTGCATGACCTTCAAACGAGAGCAAAGCACCGGCCCTTAACAGGGAGGAGCGGGCTTAGAGGTTTTGGTGGGGGGTGGGGTGGGGGCAGGGCTGGGGTATCCAGGTTTTCTAGAGTTCTAGAGTATCGATCCAGATGTCCCCATCCCAGTGTAAGTGTCCCACATTCCTAACTAGGACAATGACCTTGGTATGGCAGACTTGGTAAGGTTGGAGGTTCTACCTTCTTGGAGCTCTGATGCCTTAATAACAACCCCGTGCCTGATCCCTTCAGCTTTGTCCACCCTCCTGCCTGGCTGCCAAGGAAGCCTCTAATGGATCTCACATTGAAGCCTCTAATGGATCTCACATTGTGCCTTTTTTTTTTTTTTGAGGCGGAGTCTCGCTGTGTCGCCCGGACTGGAGTGCAGTGGCCAGATCTCAGCTCACTGCAAGCTCCGCCTCCCGGGTTTACGCCATTCTCCTGCCTCAGCCTCCTGAGTAGCTGGGACTACAGGCGCCCGCCACCTCGCCTGGCTAGTTTTGTATTTTAGTAGAGATGGGGTTTCACCGTGTTAGCCAGGATGGTCTCGATCTCCTGACCTCGTGATCCGCCCGTCTTGGCCTCCCAAAGTGCTGGGATTACAGGCTTGAGCCACCATGCCCGGCCCATTGTGCCTTTTCTAGTGATTAATCATGGTCAGCTTTTCATTATCTTTCTCCGAGGCATCACCTATAACCCCAGCAAAATCTCTCTCCAGGTCAGGCACTCCTCCACTTACACTTCCCAAAGGCCCAGGGTTCTCTATTCCCTTCCCCAGTGTCCTGCCTGGTGTCACCATGGCGAATGTTTCACAGTTCCCCTTTACAGTTATCACACTTGCCACTGGTGATGGGGTCATCGTGGCCAGCAGCGAGCCAGCTTACAGTCGGCTTCCTGGGACCACTCCCCGCACCAACTCTCTTGAGCCAGGTGCCCCAAAGGCAGATTTCAAAGGGCATCAGCACCACTCATAAGGGAGCAAGGGCTGCTGGACTGGGCAAGTGAGAGGTGGAACTGAGATGCGGATGCAGCAGAGGCCTCAGCCAACAGCACTGGTGCAGTGGAGCCAGGATGGCTCTTTGGAGATGTCCCAAATTGAGGCAAGGGGGTTGGGGTCTCCATACTCCCATATTGACAAGTCCCCAGACATGGGCTGCCCCTGGAAGAAGGCGTAACTTTGGGCAGCTCCCTTCCACTGAACACAATTCCCAGAAAGAGTCAGCTGTGAGCTGGCAGCAGCTCCTAACAATGAGTGTCCAACACTCCTGGAAATGAGTCTCAGTCCTGAAAGGTATCTGGAGTGTATCACAGTCTCCGTGACTGTCCACTCAGGCTGGTCCAGTCTCCCAGGTTTGGAACAGCCACAGAGAGGCTCCATACACGGTTAGCAGTGGCACACTCAGGCTTAGACTCGCCCTGTTCTCCTGCTGTAGTGTTCCTATAATGCCACAGGTTTACTAAGAAGTGGACCCAGGGGAGGGGAATCCAGGATCAATTGGATAGAGTAGGTTAAATGCAAGGAATGAGAGACAGCTGCAAAGTTTAAGGAACGTGCCTGTTAATGCACAAACAAGAATCAAAAAGAAGTCACAGATTTATCTTTTTATGTTTTAAGGGACAGGGTTGGCTGGGTGTGGTGGCTCACGCCTGTAATCCTAACACTTTGGGAGGCTGAGGCAGGAGGCTCTTGTGAGCCCAGGAGTTTGAGACCAGCCTGGACAACATAGTAAAACCCTCTCTCTACAAATTTTTTTTTTTTTTTTTTTGAGACAGAGTCTCACTCTGTCACCCAGGCTAAAGTGCAGTGGCATGATCTTGGCTCACTGCAAGCTCCACCTCCCGGGTTCACACCATTCTCCTGCCTCAGCCTCCCCAGCAGCTGGGACTACAGGCGCCCGCCACCATACCCGGCTAATTTTTTTTATATTTTTAGTAGACGGGGTTTCACCGTGTTAGCCAGGCCGCCACCATACCCGGCTAATTTTTTTTATATTTTTAGTAGACGGGGTTTCACCGTGTTAGCCAGGATGGTCTCGATCTCCTGACCTCATGATCCACCCACCTGGGCCTCCCAAAGTGCTGGGATTACAGGCGTGAGCCACTGCGCCCGGCCACAAATTTTTTTTTTTTTTTTACTGGGGCAGGAGAATGGCATGAACCCGGGAGGCGGAGCTTGCAGTGAGCCGAGATCACACCACTGCACTCCAGCCTGGGCGACAGTGCGAGACTCTGTCTGGAAAAAAAAAAAAATTGAATTAGCTTGGCATAGTGGTATAGGACCTGTAGCCCCAGCTACTCGGGAGGCTGAGGTGGGAGGAATGCTTGAGCTCAAGAGGTGCAGGCTGCAGCGAGCTATGATCATACCACTGCATTCTAGCCTGAGCAATTCATAGTGAGACCATCTCAAAAAAAAAAAAGACAGTCTTGCTATGTTGCCTAGGCTGGAGTACAGTGGCTATTCACAGGTGAAATCATAGCTCACTGCAGCCCCAAACTCCTGGCCTCAAGCAATCATCTCTCTTTAGTCTCCTGTGTACCTGAGGCTACAAGCAAATGCCACCATGCTCAGCAAGATTTAATTTTTTTCATTTTTCAGGCAGTGTTTCACTCTGTCACCCAGGCTGGAACGTAGTGGTACCATCATGCTCACTGTGGCCTCGCCCTCCCAGTCTCAAGCAAGCCTCCCACCTCAGCCTCCCTAGTAGCTGGGACTACAGGAGTGTGTCACCACGCTCGGCTGATTTTTTGTAGAGATGGGGTCTCACCATGTTGCCCAGGATGGTCTCAAACTACTGGACTCAAGCAATACTCCTGCCTTGGCCTTCCAAAGTGCTGGGATTATAGGCATGAGCCACGGCACCCTGCCAAGATTTTTTTTTTTTTTTTTTTGAGACGGAGTCTTGCTCTGTCGCCCAGGCTGGAGTGCAGTGGCCGGATCTCGGCTCACTACAAGCTCCGCCTCCCGGGTTTACGCCATTCTCCTGCCTCAGCCTCCCGAGTAGCTGGGACTACAGGTGCCCGCCACCTCGCCCGGCTAGTGTTTTGTATTTTTTTGGTAGAGACGGGGTTTCACCTTGTTAGCCAGGATGGTCTCGATCTCCTGACCTCGTGATCCGCCCGCCTCGGCCTCCCAAAGTGCTGGGATTACAGGCTTGAGCCACCGCACCCGGCCACCCTGCCAAGATTTAAATGTTTTACTACTTGGGGACTAGGACCTCCTTAGGTCTCTGGCTCTAGACAGGTTGGATGGCAGTATCTATAGCTCTTGAAGATTCTACATGTTGTTGGACTGTCTTGTGTTACATAAAATAATCTGTTATTACAAGTATAGAACCAGCCTAAAACTTTAAAATTCATGATGAGAAATGATATCAGTAGTAATAAATCCAAAAGTAGTCAGCAAGCATTTGTCTCTGCTACGTAAAATGTAGTTAGATCTTAACTTAGTAAGGATGCAAAATTCCAGTTTTTCGTCCTCAGTCTTGAAAAGTTCTGCTTTCCAGGCACAAAAAAAAGTGGAGGCCGCCCCCTTGATCCCACATAGCAATTTAACACAGCCTGCTGCTTCTCACCACAGCCCACGTGGTCAGGGCTTGCTTAAGGTGGCCTGCAGTGTGGAAATCCTCAGAGTAAGTCTGTTCTGCAGCCCCAGCAGGCAGCTGCTGCATGTATGTGTTTCTGTAGCCAATGGCAGCTAGTTCTTCCTAATGTACGTTACCCTTCCCAGAAGATTGACAGGGTGGTGGATCCTTGAATTCTGCCCTTGTGACGCCGGTTTCTGCTTTGGGTGGGAGTCTCAAGTTATCTTTCCTAACTTCCATGAAATGGTTTTCATGCACTAGCTAAACTGCAGCTCAGCTTACGCAACCATGCAAAGATGATATTATCCATGAAGTGTAAGTAAAGCCAATCTGAAGAGTGGCCAGGACATTAACTGCTTGAAGGCAAAAGGGGGAAGAAAAGTCCAGTAAAGAAAATTTGTCACTACTCACCATTTCTTGTGCTGGCCAGGGCAGTGCCTGGAACACTTAAGTTCAGCCACTAGCTTTGGATCAAGTTCGCAGGTAGCTAACATCTTGCATTTTTCAACATCTTTAGAGCCACATTGCCAGCTCCAGGCATCAGCTGGCTGGCCTGCAGGGAGCATTATTGATAATGCCACCAACCATGGTGTGCCATCCAACTCCAGGGGCAAACAAGAGACCCTGGAGCTTGTCCTTCACTTACCTTGGGCATCTTCTGAGACTGGACTGGGGAGGTGGGCAGGCTTTGCCCAGGTTGGCAGAGGTTTCAGAACAGTGCAGGCCTGCAATGCAGGCTTGCTGCAGCTCACAGGCACCTGGAGGATGGCAAGAGCCACCATTCTACTAAATGCAGTGGCATATTGCTTGCTTTTAAATTTGTGTTTTTCTGTTTTTTTTGTTTTTGAAATAGAGTCAAGCTTTGTCGCCCAGGCTAGAATGCAGTGGCACGATCTTGGCTCACTGCATGCAATTTCTGCCTCTCAGGTTCAAGCCATTCTCCTGCCTCATTCTCCCAAGTAGCTGGGACTACAGGCGCATGCCAACACACCCAGCTAATTTTTGTATTTTTAGTAGAGATGGGGTTTCACCATGTTGGTCAGGCTGGTCTCGAACTCTTGACCTCAGGTGATCTGTCTGCCTGGGCCTCCCAAAGTGCTGCGGTTACAAGCGTGAGCCACCACGCCCGGCCTGCTTTTAAATGTAACACATGTGCAGGCATCTGTTAACTTGCTCCTCAGCACTCCTCCCTCTTCCTGTTAACTGCACTTTTTTTTTTTTTTGAGACAGGGTTTCTGCTGCCCAGGCTGCAGTGCAGTGGTATGATCTTGGCTCACTGAAGCCTCAACCTCCGGGGTTGAAGTGATCCTCCCACCTCAGCCTCCTGAGTAGCTGGGACCACAGGTGTGTGCTACCATGCCTTTTTTTTTTCTTTTTTCAGAGACAGGGTCTCTTTATGTTGCCCAGGCTGGTCTCAGTGATCCTCCCACCCTGGCCTCCCAAAGTGCTGTGATTAGGCCTATGTTGTGTGTCACTTTCTTAACAGACCTGCATTGCTACCATATCTACAGTAGTCTGTGGCCCACCCCAGCCTCTGCAGCCCCACTGCCCTCTATCTCGTTACTGGGCTTTAGCTTCTCCCTAACACTGACCTGACCTGTGTGAAAGCTCCTTCCCATGAGATGGTGAGCGCTGCGCTGCAGGAACCTTGCCTTCCTGTGCTGCCGCCGTTTCTGCCATATTCCCCGCCTCTAGGGTGATGCCTGGCCGCAGCAGCTTCTCCCTAAACATTTGCCGAGTCGAACTGTCCCTTACCGAGTCCTCCTCCATCACCCGCAAGCCTGGCTGGTGACCTGGAGAGACTCGGGGTGGTGGCAAGCTGCAGGGATCTGGAACTGCCTGGGCCTTGCCACTACTGAGGCCTGGCCGTCCGACGTCTCCTTTGATTCTGAAAGTTACTGGGAACCTTACAAATGGGCTGTAGGGAAATAACTTAAAGGATTATATTAGCCAGATTTCTTTTCTACTGGCTTACAGATTAAGAGCCCCAACAAAACCATTATTCCAAATGACTACATCCAAAACCTTCATAGATATTTAACCAATCCCCGAGGGCAGCAGTTCAGTGCCTCGTAAGTTTCTGCGACTGTAAACAGCAGTACTGAGACCACTACTGTGCTGTCCCTTTTTCTGTACCCAGAGTCATTTTCGAGGATGGCTTCTCAGAATTGCAACTGCCCAGGCAGACACAGCACAAACATTTTAAGGAGCTTGATAACGTCTACAAAATTTCTTCCCACAAAAAATCATACAGCAGCCAGCCTCCCATACTGTAGCCAGCACCAGGCACCGCTCAGCACTGGGCATCTCACAGGCAGAGCCACTCACTTCTGTTCTCATTTGCGTTTCTGGATCACCGCACATAACGTGCATTCTTAGCCAAGAATTCACAGGGAGTCTCCAGAGTTCTCCTCCTTTACTGTGCCTTCTACGGCAAGGCCACGAACACTGTTTCCTGTGTGTCACAGATGTCTTTCCCCTTTGTATTAGCGTAATCTAGCTTTCTGAGTCTATCGTGGCATGTCTCCTCGCTGTGGTCCCCTGAAGGCCGTTTTTCTCTGCCCTTTGAGGAACTCCAGCTTCTCCCAGGCTGCCCTGCTCCCTGCTCCCAGCAAAGCAGAGCAGGGAGAGTTCTGAGGTGAGGGGCCTCATTCACCCTTTCGGTCCGGGCTGCATCATCTGGTCCCCCCTCACAGTGTGCCACAGCGCACCATGCTTACAATCAAAAAAGGCGAAAACCAAGCTCTATGCTGAAGAGAAACCAAACAGGGCATGCAGCAAACAGACTTCAGGGGCAAACCTAACGGTTCTACGTGAAGCACAAGAAGCACCCAGCAGCTAAGACAGCAGAGTCATCTGGTCCAGCTCCCTCCATCAGCTGCACGGACGCCCGTGAGTCCCAGGGCACAGGCTGCTTTCTCAGGGTGATGCGAGCTCTGATTTAGTATCTATCAGTAGATAACAGAAGCTCCTCTGAGGCTTCAGCCAAACCAACTCCCATCCAACAATGTGCAATAAGAAAGCAGCTAAATCTAAGACTCAACGAGCCTTTAAACAACGAGCAGTTCTTTAAAAATAAAAATAATAATAAAAAACAAGAAAAGCAAGCAGCTAAATTACAAAAGAAAACCAATCCTCAAACTTCTGCCGCAGACCCCAGGTGACGTCAAATACAAAGGTTGTTTCCGTACTAGCAAAATACTTTATTTTTATAATGATAGAACAAGGAAAGTAAAGATTTCTTTTTGGTGTATACCAGAGTTAAGGGCAGTAGAAGAATATGGGGATTAATAGGACTTTTATGCACTTTTGATGACAATAAAAAGCTAACAATGCCAACCGTTTGCCATGAAACTCATCGAAGCCCCCAAAACACACATATAAAGGACCATAATTTTAAAATCTATAAAAGTAAAAAATATGCAGTTGAAAGCTCTGGCGCTTATTCCATCTTTCATATAAAATTGTAAACATTTATTTACACAAAGCAAATGTGTATAACAAAAGTCTGAGCACCCTTTTCTTCTGAGTCGTGGCTCCTGGAAGACGGGGCTGTGCACAGAAGCAAAGTCATCTCCTCCCCTGACTCCCGAAAACCAGATTCATAAATAAAGCCATGGGCAGCTCCCTGGGGGGACCCCAAGAATCACATTTTATTGCTATGACACTGCAGCAAGTGAGGAGCCCACTGTGTCGCCGGCCCCAGGACTAAGGCAGCGTGCAGGGCCAGTAAGCCCTGGGGACAGGGGTGGGAGACGGGGCAGCAGCCAGATGGGGTCAAGAGAGGAACAAGGATCCACAACCAGCCTTCAGCCGATTTTTGGGAGAAAAGCCGCTGAGGTCACCCTCTTCCCCTTCAGATTGGGGATCTCGCTCAGAAGGTGGAATTTTCACTGGCTTTATGATTCACCCCTTCTCTGAGAGCTAAACTGAGTATATGGAAAAGGTAGGGAAGGTGTTTTAAGGAGAAATGGCCGACATACCACCTGGGGTGGCAAATGGCTATTAGAAAAAAAGATCTGAGGGTCCAAGTACCCCCAGTGAGAAAGGCACTGCTGGTGCAAAATAACTACCAATGTGTGTACAACCTCTCATTCCCTCACCGCGACTCAGGCTGGTTGCATGAATATTTTCCTTGGCTCAATTCTTCACATAGGATACTCCTGAATGATCCATTTGGAGACACCAGGGAAATAAAAACGGGGTTGCAGTTTCTCCATAGAACACTCTGTATTTAAGCCACTTTTCAGCATTCTCTTTTCTTTCCACCATTCTGTGTAAAAGGGTCTCACCCTGTGCTGACCACTTTCGTTATGGGGAAGGGCTCTCTCCATCTTCGTTTTCCAAAAACAGCTCACATGTCATATTCTATTTTGTGAACCCTCAGCTTAGTCAAGTCCACTTGAATCTTTAGAAAGGATGTCTTAGTGTTATAAAGCAATCTCTTTAAAAAGTGCAAGTCATCTGACATGGGAGTGGCAGAAGTTGTCAAACAAAGTGGAATTGCTTCCTCTGGGCCGGCCTGCGGCCTCCTTCCCCAAAACCTTTATGCTAGGGTTCCCTTAGGAATTCTAAGACTCTTGCTCTCCCCCTCCAATGGAGTAAATAATTGTTTTGCATTTGGGCTGCAGAGAAGAAGGAGAGGCAGACAGAAAGGCCACGGGTAAAGGAAACACATCTGTGCACAACTGCACAGTGACCACGCTCCCACCACGGGCAACATACACGTTCAGAGAAACTGCAGAAGGTGGGGGAGACATAATACTCCAGGACACAGGACTCCCACATCTCTACCTTCCATATGTAGCCTGGGTCCTGCTGCCAGGACGTGGGAGGAAGGGCTTCCAGGGGGCCTTGGGAGGGAGGAGGAGCTGCTAGGAAGACCCTAGCTGTGTCACCCGACCTGCTATTCCATGCCTCCTGTCCCTTTTTGGCATACGCAGTCAACAGCCTGCACTTAGGGAAGTAATTTTCCAGTGGCCTCTTCTCCCCTGAAAGCTGACAAAGAGCAGAAACAAAAAAGGCTCTTAATCAAAAGGAAACCCTAGGTTTCCAATGCCACTTAATTGATTTAAACCATCACCTATCCTAATCTGTTTAAAAACCTTTTGTAAAAAAATTTAAAAATCTTTTCTATGCTACAAATTGCAAATAATTCTGCTATATAAAGTTTGAACAAAAACTTGTCCCTAACACTGGGGTAAGTGGAGAAATATTGGATAAAATCACCATGATGGCACAGATTTTTATAAGCCTGATATCGTGGGGTTTCACTGTTGTTACTGTTGGTTTTTTGGTCATTTGGATAGAAAACCACCTTTAGAACCCTATCCTGCTGTCCCAACACCAGGTACTGATGCCAGCAGAGGGGCTGGGGCCAGCCCGATGGACCGCAACTGCTGGCCTGAGGGGCGCAGCCACGGACCCTGCCCAGGGCCAGGCCTCACCTGGAGCTTGGGCTCTACTGCCCAGCTCCCCCGGCCATGGGCTTTTGGTCCTAAGTAGTTGCTCTTTCTTTGAATCTGAGAAGAAAAATATAGGATGAATGAACACTAAAAACACTACAAATCCTTCCATTACTGAGACCCTAACAGGTCGTCCAAATCACTCATCCATTCCTCTGACGTCCTGGTCTTCAGCAGGGAGTCGATCAGGTCGGTGTGTCCAGCCACACTAGAGAGCCCACTGCCACCTGGCTGCCCGCTGTAGGCAAAAGGCAGCTCCTGGCCCGCGGTCCGCACAGGGTAGGCCTGGGTACAGTGCAGCCCTGCCCGACCGCCCATCTGGGAGGCAGGGCTCTGGCTGAAGGCCCCCAGCTCAGGCCCTGCTGGACTGAGGCCAGGCAAGCCCTGCTGAGGGGCCGTTGCGGGTGGTGCTGGGGCAGGGGCGCTGGTCCTCTGCTGTGCACTCACTGGGGAGAGCAAGGACCCCACTGCAGCTGCTGAGCTCATGGGAGCCATGGGCCTGTTGGGCACTGCCTGGGAGAACTGCGGGCTAGACATTTTCAGGTGGGCCTGCTGCTGCATGTGGAAACTGGAGGCTGCAGTGAAGGGACTCACGTTGCTGTTTCCCGGGGTCTGGCCACTCAGGGTCGGCATTCCCTGATGCTGCCAGGAGGAATTCTGGCCTCCCATGGCTGGTGACACCCTTGGGACCGGCGGCTTTGTTAAAGCAGGGTTCAGGGTCCCCTTATTGTGCTGCTGGGAGAGGCCAGAGCTTCCCAGAGAGTTCTGCCCATAGGCAGCTGAGACGGAGGTGTTCTGGCCCACGCTGGTCTGCCGTGGAATGTGGGCATGTCCATTGGTGGCCTGTGGCGGGGCCTGGGCAACTATGTGGGTTATGCCAGAAGCCATGCCATAGAGGCTGCTCTGAGGCATGTTTTGGGAGCCAGGGAACTGAGCCACACCCCGATCCTGTTGGCCTGAGTTTGCAGGGAGAGAGGAAACTGAAGCATGTCCAGGGCCCATTTGCATCAGATTCCCAGCCTGAGGGAACACTCGAGGACAGCTGGAGTTGGATGGACCCAAGGTGTTCATGCCGGGCACGGCAGCAGAGGACCCTACAAGACAGAGAGAGTCTGGCAGTCAGGAGTGGACCACCACTGGGCCCCACTGAGACAGGAGCCGCAGCACCAGAAGTCTCATGTTCACGGCGCACTGGGAAGAGGGCCCTGGGGACGATGGGGCAGAAAGCCTCCCACAGGTGGAATGGAGGACTGGTCTCTGAAACAATGATGGGGTTCAGAAAGGCACAGAGGAAGGGCAAAGCCCCAGGGGAGAGAAAACCAGTGACCTGCTTCATTTAACTTTCAAGCACCCACCAAATTTCTGCTCTGTGGGGACCCTGTGGTGGGCACTGGGGACTCTGAGGTGGACCCAACGCAAGATCCGCCTCTGGGAGGCAAAGTTAGCACATGGCATGATGGGGTGTGATGGGGCACACCTGGCCAGCAGGCTGCAGGGTGCAGGCCAGAAGCCCTGGCATCTGGGAAGCCTTGGGGAAGGCTTCAGAGAGATGGTGATGAATCCACTGGGTTTACAATCACATAAGTTTAGCAATTTAACAGTTTGGGGAAAAAGAGCATTCCAGGCAAGTGTGTGCAAATGCAGAGTCAGAAAAAGGCATCTGGGTGGGAAACTTTCAGAGGCTGGCCGTGGCCAGGGTATGGAGATAGTGGCCAGCTGATTACAGATAAAACGGAAGAGCTAGTTCTGGCCAGATAAGGAAGAGCTGTGGATGGCGTGTGAAGAACGGGGTTGTGGCTGGGCGCGGTGGCTCATGCCTGTAATCCCAGTACTTTGGGAAGCCGAGGCAGGAGAATCACGAGGTCAGGAGATCAAGACCATCCTGCCCCAAACATGGTGAAACCCTGCCTCTACTAAAAATACAAAAATTAGCTGGGTGTGGTGGCGCACGCCCCCAGCTACTTGGGAGGCTGAGGCAGGAGAACTGCTTGAACCCGGGAGGCGGAGGCTGCAATGAGCTGAGATCACGCCTCTGCACTCCAGCCTGGGCCAAAGAGCAAGACTCTGTCTCCAAAAAAACAGACAAAAAAAGAACGGCATTGTAAAGCCCAAGAGTGGCTGGACTGAGAGTGCGGCTGAGACCATGCTGGGAAGAGGCTGTTCAGTCATGGAGATGAGGGAGGGCAGACTATGTGGGAATGGGGGGTGGAGGCGCAGGACTGTGTGACAACATCTCACCAGACAATATACCATCTTATGTCACACGATTTATACTATGAAATGACAAGATCTTCTATACTATGAAATTACCAGATCTTCACTGAGTACCCACCCTGTGGCAGGTGCTGTGCTGGAGAGACAGCAGAGGATGGAACAGAAAGCACCCCTGTGCTCAGGGAACTGCTGTCTAGGCCTCCTGGCTTAAGCAATGGACACATGGCAACACCATTAACTGAAATAGGTTTTGTGGGTAGGAGAGTCATTGTTCAGGGATTGGCCGTGACTCAGTGCTTTTTTCTTCCTCTCTACTAGCAACTATATAATAAAAATTGGGGCCGGGCACGGCGGCTCACGCCTATAATCCCAACACTGTGGGAGGCTGAGGCCAGCGGATCATGAGGTCAGGTGTGCAAGGCCAGCCTGGCCAGCATGGTGAAACCCCGTCTCTACTAAAAATACAAAAATTAGCCAGGCGTGGTGGCGGGCACCTGTAATCCCAGCTACTTGAGAGGCTGAGGCAGGAGAATTGCTTGAACCTAGGAGGTGGAGGTTGCAGTGAGCCAAGATCGTGCCACTGCACTGCAGCCTGGGTGACAGACCAAGACTCTGTCTCAAAACAACAACAAAATTGGATTGAGGAAAAGAGGAGAGCTGAAACAGGCTATTTCATTCCCATCAATAATCCACAAAATGTCAGATGGGTTTGAAGGCAGAAAACACAGGTCAGGCCCATGCTTCTGAGATGCCTGCAGATTTCAACCCCAGGCTGACCCCGGGTAGCACAAACATGAAAGCGCACCCGGTCTCCTCCAGGACACACAGCTGTGGTCAGTCTCTCTGGGACCCTTTGTAGCAAGATCCCAAATAATGAAAACCAGAGATTTCTAGGACATTCTGAGAGGAGCTAGGAGGGCGGGCAGACCAGAACTTACTGTATCCATTCCCTGAAATCTCTGGGCATTTCTGGAGGGATGGCCTATGAAATTCCCTGGCACATCTCAGAGGCGACAGCTAGACTCAAGTGTGCTTCCTGTCCTTTTCTGGCTGACTGTCCACTAGTGATGCTGCCATCTGTGATACTCAGTGAGCAGACAGGAGGAGAGAAAGAAGCCAAAGGCCACGCAAGTGCATTAAGTCCTCATCTGGAAGATAGGAGAGTCAATTTTTCGAACACATAAAAGCAGAAGCAAAGAACTTTCTTAAGAATTACAGAAGCTATGGGCCGGGTGCGGTGGCTCAAGCCTGTAATCCCAGCACTTTGGGAGGCCGAGACGGGCGGATCGCGAGGTCAGGAGATCTAGACCATCCTGGCTAACACCGTGAAGCCCCGTGTAT
>NW_016827557.1:435197-440767 GCF_001698545.2 Rhinopithecus bieti
TCGATCTCCTGACCTCGTGATCCGCCCGTCTCGGCCTCCCAAAGTGCTGGGATTACAGGCTTGAGCCACCGCGCCCGGCCACTTTTTTTTTTCTTTGAGACGGAGTTTCACTCTTATTGCCCAGGCTGGAGTACAATGGCGCGATCTCGGCTCACCACAACCTCTGCCTCCCAAATTCAAGCGATTCCCCTGCCTCAGCCTCCTGAGTAGCTGGGATTACAAGCATGTACCACCATGCCCGGCTAATTTGGTGTGTTTAGTAGAGATGGGGTTTCTCCACGTTGGTCAGGCTGGTCTCGAACTTCTGACCTCAGGTAATCTGCCCACCTTGGCCTCTCAAAGTGCTGTGATTACAGGTGTGAACCACCGCGCCTGGCCTAGGGGAAGAATACTTTGAAGGGGACTTTGGTCAATGGAGACCACTCTGCCCCATGTGCATAAACCTTAGATTTGGGGCTATCCCTGAATGACCCGAAACTGTCCATCTGTACAAGCATTTTACTGGAAGAGAATGCTTAGCTTTTGTCCAATACCCATCCTCAAAAAATACTGAGTACCAATGAGAACTTAACAGATATTCTCTGTCAGTACACAGATCAAAGGTGAGAGTCATGTCAAAGGCTACCTCAATACTATCCCATCATTACTGACATTTAGAAGAAAAGGGGAAAACTTAGCAGAAGATAGGCAAAAAGCAATCATTATTTAAACCAGTTCAACTTGTTGCACTCCTTTCTAGTTATTCATTCTAAGATTCTGTGGTATAATTTCTTCACTCTAGTCACCAGAAGCTTAAGAACTACTGAGAGTGCTTTGTAAGGAGCAAAGTGCCGGTACCCAAATGAGAAGCACCCTCACTGCGCAGCCGAGTCTTTCTTCAGGCGTTTAATGGCGTGAGACATCTTACTGGCTGAAATGAGTGGAATTATCAGCATTGGGAGATGTTTAAACTGCTTACAGTTTTTGGCTATTAGAAATAACCACACAATGAATATCTTGGATATAACTTTTTCTTTTCTTTTGGATTATTTCTTTAGATCAACTTGTAGGGTATATAGTGTCAATGCACATGAACATTTTACAGCATGTGAAAAATATGTAATGTCAAATGACTTCCCAAAAGCAGTGAGCTCATTTACACACTCTCATCAATACAGGAGTGTGTCTATTTCCTCATGATATTACCAGCACTGGGCTTTTTAATTCGCAGAATTTCAGCATGTATTACAAATTCACAAAGGTGCTCACTGCAGGCTTATCTGCAGTGGTAGAGAACAGGAAACAACCCAAAGGGCCATTTTCCATTTGATGCTACCAGGCTTTAGAACCACGACGAAGTAACCATAGAGCTGAGCTGTGCTGGGAAGCAGCACGTGCCTAAAACGTTATAAGCTTACCAAAAATTAGGGAATTTTGTACATGGAGATTTGAAAGGTAGTAAAAAAAAAAAAAAAAAAAAAAGCCAAGCCTCTAAGAAGCACATTAAATGTAATCTTTATCTGCAAAGCACAGCCACAAATTACTTAATTTAAATCCTGTGGCATGAAAGAGACACTGGACTAAATGCAGGTGATTCCTCAAACCTTTGTGTAGTTAAAAATCCAGCTATGCTAGGGAACTTTACCCTATTTTTTATTAACAACCAACCCTGGTTTATTTTATAAATTTCCACTCCCAAGAGAAGCAAAGGATGACAGCAGCTATTCCCTCCTCCCTCTTCCCACAACTACCTCGGACCCAATTAACATCCAAAGTAGCGAGTAATCTCACGGAAGCACCTGCAGCAGAGGAACAGAAAGCGAAGGCTCACACTTACCTGGCCAGGTGCAACAAGTGATCGGAAAGGCATATTTCCTGGCTTTGGCTTCATCAGAAACAGTGAGTTCTGCTCGTGACTCAGATGGGACAGCTGCTGGGGAAGATAAGCCATCAGGGCTGGCTTGCTCTGGCCAGACCCCGGGCTGCCTTGCCCACAGTCCGCTTTGTAATGAGAAAGGGGTTTTGTATTGCCGTAGTCCAGCACAGACCCTGGGTTATTCACAGAGTTCTGATTCAAGTTACTCGGTGGTTGGTGACTCAGCAGGTTCACATGGCTGGGCTGGAGGTAGGGGCCTCCGGGCCGAGGGGAACTCTTATTCACACTAGGCATCATGAGCAGTTTGGAGTTAGTGAACTCTTGCTTGTAGCTGGAAGGGCTGGCAGGCTTCTCCATGGGGTAAGGGACATCTAAGGAACTGTGGGAGGGCCCCGTCTGCTGCCATGTGGACATCTGGCCCGGGGCTGGTGCCGGGGTGGCCTGCTGTGGGTTCTGGAGCATCTGCTCGCGCTTCTGCTTGGCAGCGATCTGCTGGAGCTGGTGGGCAGAGGACAGCTCTGAGGGCCCTCCTGGGCCCTGACTGGGCAATACCACACTTGCAAGGGCTCTTTGTGCGTTCTGGGCCTGGGCTGATGCCGGCATCAGGTTTGGACTGGGATTGTCCGCCCCAGGCTGACCAGAGGTGTGGAATAAGGTTTGGGAGCCCCCTAGGCTGGGGGAATCTGTACTCACAGGGGCAGAGGAAGGCCCCAGAAAGGTCTGCCCTGCAGACCCGGCCCTCACTTGTGGAGAGCCTAACTGTTCTTGCTCAAAGGCTGCTGGAGAGAATTCCGTCTTAATATTAATGTCCTGTGCCAAGGGGGTTTGTGTGGCAGAGCCAGAAGACTCTGGGTCCTTCTTCTCCTCAAAGTCCTCATTAAACAGGTCCTTCATGTCTTCATCGGGCACTGACCTGTTCAGCTCCTCGATGAGCTCCTTCCACTCCTGCTCGTTAAGGTTGAGGTCTGGCATGAGGTTGCTTTGCGATATGGAGCCGACAGTCCCAGTGATCATGCAAGGCAGGTCTTCGACAGGCTCCTGCTTCAGTTCTTTATTCAGGCTCAGAGGAAATGACTCACTGGGGTTACTGCCTCCGTTCAAGTGGAGGCTCGAGTCAGCCAGACACTTTTTGTTGAGAGAGTCTAGCCCCAGAGAGTGCTTCCCACTGGGCTGCAGGGCATCTGCTCCAGAAGGCTTGTCAGGCTGACCGAGGGGGGAGGCTGGAGGCAATCCATTGGAAGAGACGGCGACTCCCAGAGGGGCCTCCCGGCGAGTCTTCTTATGCCCAGGAAAGAGGTCCCCGTAGCCATTCTGTTGATCACCATTCTGAGGGGAAGTGGTGCTGTCAAGATTCCTCTTAACTGTATCATGAAGATGCTGAAAAACATTGAAAAGAATGACTTAGATACATATGAATTTGCTCTGCCACGACAGTAACAAGCCAAGGGCTGACGTCCCTGCAATGCTCGCCAGTGGGTTCTGCTTGCATAGTTTACACTCCCACTTCTGGGGACACACTTCCATTTTCCCTGACGGTCCTGTACCTGGCCAGTCAGAACTGATGTCTAGCTAAAGTGCTTCTGCAGTCCTCTTTCTACAGGAGACAGGCATGAGGCTGCCCACAGCCATCTCATCTGGAGGTATGCCCAAGAATGGAGCCAATGAAAAAAGGCCAGAGATTACACACACACACACACACATATATATATTTTTTGAGATGGAGCCTTGCTTTGCTGCCAGGCTGGGTGGAGTGTGGTGGTACAATCTTGGCTCACAGAAACCTCCACCTCCTGGGTTCAATCAATTCTCGTGCCTCAACCTCCAAAGTAGCTGGGATTACAGAGGTGCGCCACCATGCCCAGCTAACTTTTGTTATTTTTTGGTAGGGACAGGGTTTCACCATGTTGGCCAGGCTGGTCACGAACTCCTGGCCTCAAGTGATTCACCTGCCTCAGCCTCCCAAAGTGCTGGGATTACAGGCGTGAGCCACTGTGCCCGGTCCCTTTTTTTTTTTTTTTGAGACGGAGTTTTGCTCTTGTTGCTCAGGCTGGAGTGCAATGGCGTGATCTTGGCTCACAGCAACCTCCGTCTCCTGGGTTCAAGCCATTCTCCTGCCTCAGCCTCCGGAGTAGCTGGGATTACAGACATGCGCCACCATGTCCGGCTAATTTTGTATTTTTAGTAGAGACAGGGTTTCTCGATGTTGGTCAGGCTGGTCTCGAACTGCATACCTCAGGTGATCCGTCTGCCTCAGCCTCCCAAAGTGCTGGGATTACAGGTGTGAGCCACCGTGCCCGGCCGGCCCCTCACTACTTCTTATTGGGACTATTTGCTTGAACACAATCATGTCTAGTCTGACACTGTGACTCTGCTTCCCATTTCCTCCTCGATGGATTCATGCCACTGAGGTTATTAAGATTCTGCCTTGTGCCACAGACAAGTGCTGTGGGGAACATAAAGACAAACAAGGCAGCTCCTCCTCTCGTGGGCTTTCAGGACACAGGACAGACACAGACATGGCTACAGACTGAGAGCAGCGTACAGTAAGTACTCTGGGAGTTCAGGGGCAGCGACTTTAAGATGAGAACATGTCAGAAGGGATGGGAAGGGAAAAGATGGAATCTTTGTACTACTTCCTCAGCTGCCTGTGCTGCAGTCAGGACTCAACTCCACTGCCCAGAGGAGGGGCCTATGCTCAGCCTCTGAACACATGCTGCTCCTTTCCTGTGTTTATTACATTTTTGTCCTTTATCCCCCACCCCCAGTACCATCCCCCCTTCCCATAAACTCTAAGCATCTATAGCATGTTATTAGAAAATGTTCCAAGTAATAGCCCTCATTATTATCTTTAGACAGGATTCAGAGGAGACAGGGAGCCCCCTGTGCTAGCTTCTCCCGCTGCAGAGAAGGGCCACCTGACTCTCCACACCAACCCCAGGAGCCCAGGTGAAGTGCCCTGGCCTGGGTGTTCTGCCTGGGGCAACTCCACGGGCATCAGTTCTCAACAGCAGACTACCCACTGGACACCAGGGAGGACCATTTTCTCAACCTCTAATCCCCAATTCTAATGTTCCTGTTCCTTCTTTTCCCAACAAGATTTGCTTTTTTCTTAACTGTTAAAGCTGACTACACAGTGCTCTATAAATCCTAGCCAAGTCAGTATTTTTAAAAATCCATATATGGGTAACTAAGTCGGTCTGAAAAAAAAAAAAAATCGCAGGAATGCCTGACAAATGGAACTGCAGGGCAGAGGTAAGCAACAATCCTAGAATTCAGGAACACCGCCCCACAGCTGCAGGACGTTTGCTTTACTTTCATGCAGGTTCTTCTGCTTTCTACTGCCACCTAGGGGTGGAAGGGAACCATGCACATAAAATAGACCCTTTTTAAAAGTCATTATTTGAAAAGTTTTCCTTGTGGAAGGTAAATTCATACCCATTTAAATGGTCAGAGGAAATAAAAATTAGTTGCTAAAATTTCCTTGATTTTCATCTTTTCTACCATTTTCTTTTCTTTTTTTTTTTTTGAGACAGGGTCTTGCTCTGTCGCCCAGGCTGGAGTGCAGTGGCGCTACCTCAGCTCGCTGCAAACTCCGCCTCCCGGGTTCATGCCATTCTCCTGCCTCAGCCTGCCTCAGACCCCACCTGGGACTATAGGTGCCGCCACCACGCCCGGCTAATTTTTTGTATTTTTTTCTTTTTTTGAGACCGAGTCT
>NW_016827557.1:440934-465618 GCF_001698545.2 Rhinopithecus bieti
TCGCCCAGGCTGGAGTGCAGTGGCGCTACCTCAGCTCGCTGCAAACTCCGCCTCCCGGGTTCATGCCATTCTCCTGCCTCAGCCTGCCTCAGACCCCACCTGGGACTATAGGTGCCGCCACCACGCCCGGCTAATTTTTTGTATTTTTTTTTCTTTTTTTTGAGACGGAGTCTCGCTCTGTCGCCCAGGCTGGAGTGCAGTGGCGCGATCTCAGCTCACTGCAAGTTCCGCCTCCCGGGTTCATGCCATTCTCCTGCCTCAGCCTCCTGAGTAGCTGGGACCACAGGCGCCCGCCACCACGCCCGGCTGATTTTTTTTTTATATGTTTAGTAAAGACGGGGTTTCACCGTGTCAGCCGGGATGCTCTCGATCTCCTGACCTTGTGAGCCACCCGCCTCGGCCTCCCAAAGTGCTGGGATTACAGGTGTGAGCCACGCGCCCGGCCTCCTTTTCTACCATTTTCTTTTGTTCCACAGTGCCAGGTCTGGGCTATCTGTAAATCTGGGAGCTCAGTTTTCCATTTTCCAAGGAGGAAAAAAGAAAGAAATCTAAAGGGTCAAGGCACTTGATGAGTCAGCTGGTTGTCTCAGATTAGAAACAGAATCTTTCTTTGCCCTAGCAATTACAAAAGCTACCACTCCCTCATTCAATACCCACATGCCAACAGCTGCAGACAAGTTCCAATGTAACAACTCAATTTTGTAATACCTATTGCTTTTAACCAAAGGAAACAGTAGGCCATTTTCTCAACTACTCACAAAATTTAACTGGAATAACGCAGGCGGGGATAGGAGTGTGTAATGTGGTGGCCCCGGCAGATTTTTAAGCCCTGAGCATTTGCAGGAGTGTCTGATACGCAGGGCAAAGATGAGTAAGCCTTGGAGTCTGAACTCCAAGAATTACAATAGAGATAGGAAAACAGCCTGAACAGATTAAAAGTTATGTAAGAACAAACACAAAAGGTGCTGTAAAGCAATACTAACTGGCTGCCATGTATAAATACAGCAGACTGCTCCAGCGCATCTGGTACTTCTGGGTGCTCAGCTCAAAGGTTCCTGTTGTAACTAACGAAGAGTTTCTGTAGTGTACAGGGTTACAGGAGGACCCAGTCCTGGGAGATAATATGACCAGATGCTCATGGTCAGCTGGAGAATCACGTGTGCTCAGCCTTCCACCAAGACACCCTGCTGACTAACTCCCATCCTAGCCTGTGCTAGCTCCCTCCCTGGGAGGCCACTCTCTCCAGGTGCCACCTGCCATCCTCTGCTCTGGGAGAGGAGCTCCAGGATACCACCACTGCTCTGAATCAAGTTAGAGCTGGCCACACCTTTTGGACTCCTAAGCAGCATCCTGTCAGTCTCTCACCCACCATGCACTAGCCTTATAGGAAGCATAATCCTTCGTCTAGTCTCCACTTCCTCCTTCTTCAACCACCCACCACTACAATCCCAGAATGCTTTGTGGCCAAACTCACCAAAAAACAACACCTACATGCTTCCACTCTGAACTGACAGACATAGCTGCTGAAGACACGCATGGTTCTCTCATCAGTGGTCCTTATGCACTGGCAGCCAATGCCACTGTCTAGCCCTACTCATCAGGAAATTTGCTTTTCCTCCTGCCTCCTCTTTTACCTCTTCTGTCATCCTCCTGTCAGCCAAACTCCACCAGTTTCCACCCCTTAGAGCCAGCACCTTGATCTATGGTAATATGGATTACATTCCTGGCTAATGTGGAAATTGATGGGATGTGGGGGAAAGGAAGGGAGGAGTTGAGAACTGCTTTCTCCAAGGCCAGCAGTGATCTTCCTACTGCTATACACAGGCCATATTTTCAGTCCTTCCTTTCCCTCTCTCCCCGCACTCCCTTCCTCTCCCTCTTATCATCTCTTATTAATTCCATCTTTATTATTATTACTGAGACAGAGTTTCGCTCTTGTCGCCCAGGTTGGAGTGCAATCCCGGCTCACTGCAACCTCTGCCTCCCAGGTTCAAGTGATTCTCCTGCCTCAGCCTCACAAGCAGCTGGGATTACAGGCATGAGCCACCACGTCCAGCTAATTTTGTATTTTTAGTAGAGATGGGGTTTCACCATGTTGACCAGGCTGGTCTCAAACTCCTGACCTCAGGTGATCCACTCGCCTCAGCCTCCCAAAGTGCTGGGATTACAGGCGTGAGCCACTGCGGCCAGCCAATACAGTTTTTAAAAATTATTATCTCACATCCCATCAGCGCTCAAATTTTCCTATCTCATCAGTATCTTTTTAAGACAAACTAACTCCTTTCTTCTTTATTATGGGAGATTTCAAACACACCAAAAGTAGACAGAAAAGTATAATGAGCCTCCCCACAAACCCACTGCCCAGTTGAAACACATGGCCAATCTTGTCTCATTTATACCCACCCACTCCTTGTGCTAACCTGGGAATCACATTTCTCCTTAAATACTTCAACTTTTTTTTTTTTTTTTTTGAGACAGTTTCTCACTCTGTCACCCAGGCTGGAGTACAGTGGTGCGATCTTGGCTCGCTGCAACCTCCAGCTCCCAGGCTCGAGTAACTCTTAAGCCTCAGCCTCCCCAGTAGCTGGGATTACAGTCGTGCGCCACCACACCCAGCTAATTTTTGTATTTTTAGTAGAGATGGGGTTTCACCATGTTGGCTAGGCTGGTCTCAAACTCCTGACGTCAAGTGATCTGCCTGTCTCCACCTCCCAAAGTGCTGGAATTGCAGGCGTGAGCCACCATACCCATACTTCAACTTTTATCTCTGAAATACAAAAGCTCTTTGAAAAGTAACCACATCATTATTGGATGTTAAAAAAATCAAACTGGGCCGGGAGCGGTGTGTCATGCCTGTAATCCCAGCACTTTGGGAGGCCGAGGCGGGTGGATTACTTGAGGTCAGGAGTTCGAGATCAGCCTGGCCAACATAGTGAAACCCTGTCTCTACTAAAAATACAAAAATTAGCCAGGTGGAATGCGCCTGTAATCCCAGCTACTTGGGAGGCTGAGGCACAAGAATCTCTTGAACCCGGGAGGCAGAGGTTGCAGTGAGCGAGATCGTGCCACCACATTCCAGTCTGGGAGACTCCATTTCAAAAAAAAAAAAAAAACAAAAGGGCAAAAGGACCCAGCTTAATGGTAAAAGTAAATTTTAAAAATTTCGATTTTGGCTGGGTGTGGTGGCTCACGCCTGTAATCCCAGAGCGAGACTCTGTCTCAAAACAAACAAATAAACAGACAAACAAAAACTGTTTTAACAGTGGGTTTATTCAAATCAGGATCCAGCATCCAACACAATGCATTTGGGTAACAAACTCTTAAGACTCAACAATTCTCTCTCCCTCTTTTTTTTTCTTTGACAATTATTTGTCTAAGAAGCTTCATTACTTCTGTAGAATTTCCCACTTTCACAGTTGGCTGTATCCCCATGGTTCCTTTACAAGTTCTTCTATCCCTTGTATTTCCTGTGAACTGGTAGTCAGAAGCTAGATCAGATTCAGATTTGGGGCTGGGCTGGACAGGGCTGGGGGTTCGGGGGGAGGGGCATAAATGCTTATTGGTGTTGTAGTGCTGAGTATCATTTTAATAGGCTTAGCAGATGAGGTCACATTTGTGTATTTACAAGTGCTCTATAATGATTATGTGAGGAATCGATCTCAGGAGAGAGGCTATACAGCCAGTGACCAAGTAGGAAACTGCCGAAATAATCCATGAGAAGGAGATGAGGACCTGATTGTGGGTATGAGAAAGAGATGATTTTAGAGTTAGGGTGGAAGAAAATACAGCAGGTATTGAAGACCCATTTAAATTAGGAGGGAGAAAGATGTTTCTAATTTGAGTACATGGGTAAGTAGAAAAAAAAGCAAAGCAGAGTTTTCCTTGGTGTAGAAGGCTGAGTTCAGTTTTAGCCATGATTATATGACATCCAGGTAACGGCCAAAAGGCAATGAATTATACTGACTATGAGTTCTGTGAAAAGACAGGCATCAGCATGGCATGCAGCTGAACATATGAACAGATTCAATCATTCAGGAAGAGTGAGAATCCAGCCACGGGGCAGATGAAGAGCCCATGCCAAAGACAGAGCACAAGGCAGAACCGACAGGCTAAATGCGTCGAAGGTCAACGCTCACCACGTCCACAGGGACTGGCAGTTAGAGGGTCACGGATGACACTGCCTGAGCAGTTTCAGAGGAGTGGGGGAGTAACAACACTTGACTTGAGAAGTAACTCCAAGTTTAGTAGTAGAAACAGTATGGGCTGTTCTTCCCCAAGTTTAGTTTTAAAAGGGAGATAAAGAGATAAAATATATTAGTGGTTGCCTAGGGCTGGAGGGCAGTGGGGGGACTGATGGTGATGGTTTCTTCTGGGGTGATAAAAATGTCCTATAACTGATTGTGCTGATGGTTGCATGACTCTGTAAATATACTAAAAAACACTGAAGTATGCACCTTAAATGCATAAATTGTGGCCGGACGCAATGGGTCATGCCTGTAATCCCAGCACTTTGAGAGACTGAGGTGGGTGGATCACTTGAGGCCAGGAGTTCAAGACCAGCCTAGGGAACATGACAAACCCTGTCTCTACCAAAAAAAAAAAAAAAAAAAGCATAAATTGTATGGCAAGTAAATTATATCTCAATAAAGATGTTATTTAAGTATAGTATGATTTATAAGTGGGAGCTAGGGCATAAGGATGCAACGGCATAAGAACTATATAATGAAGTTTGGGACGGCCGTAGGGGAGTGAGGGATAAAAGAATAAAAGACTACATATAGGGTACAGTGTACACTGCTTGGGTGACAAGTGCACCAAAATCCCAGAAATCACCACTAAAGAATGTATCCATGTAACCAAAACCACCTATACCCCAAAACTATTGAAATAAAAAATGAAAGAAAGAAATAAAGCGGTTATTTAAGAAAAGTAGAGGAGAGAGACTAGTTAGTAGCCAGAGAGGGTCAGAGGGTTATTGTGGAGTAACAGACTTGAGCTAGCTTAGAGAATAGCAGATAATTATTTGTTGATTAGACTAGACCTCTCTAAAATCCTCTAGAACTCTGTTATTCTATGAACACAATCAGGCTCTTCTATCTGAAAAGATGTATCATGACAACTCCTGAAAGTGTACATACCACAGTCTTCCCATGTCTGGGGAAATTCTGATTTGGGTGAGGGGCTCTGTGCATGTGGGAGTGGCGTCCTTCCTGTCCACAGCCACGTTCTCTGCCCGGGCCCTCTCTGCCATCCCCCGCCACAGCCATGTTCTCTGCCCGGGCCCTCTCTGCCATCCCCCGCCACAGCCACGTTCTCTGCCCGGGCCCTCTCTGCCATCCCCGCCAGGCTTCTCAAGGCCCTCATTCAATCCCCACACTTTTCTGTTTTCCACTCATCTCCCTTGTTCCTGGTTCTTCCCTCCCCTGAGCACCGGCCAAGGTTCACAATACCTCCCATCTTTTTACCCTTGTCCTACTCCACGTACCATTTAGCAGCATCAAGAGCAGCTAGACCGGGTTAGAATCCTCCCTCTGGACTTAGCTGCCGTGTGCTCACAGGTAAATTACTGAACATCTTAAGCAGCGTTGGTTCCTCATCTAAAAAAGCGGGCGGGTGAGGGGTGAGTCACAGCCACTTACGGGGTGGCTGTGAGGCACTTCACTGCCACTTACCGAGCACCTGGTAGCACTCTTGCTGTCCAGCTAGTCCTCTTGCTTCCCTTCAGAGCTTCTTCAAAGAAGAGTGGTCTCCACTTTGTCATACTCACCAAGGCAACCTCCTCATCCTTAAATCCAAGGGCCCTCCTTCAGTGTGCACCCCTGCCTGACCTCCCCGAGGCACTGATGAGCACTCCTCCCTTCTCTGGACACCTTCCTCCCTCAAGCCCCACACCGGACCTGCTCCTGCTCTGAGGCCACTCTACAGGCTGCTACCTAACTGACGAGGCCTGCAGGGTCTTCATTCCTTTTCAATGAAGTCACCTCCCCAGGTAACTCCATCACACTCAGGGTCTCAGCGACAGCCTGACAACCTGGCACAGGGCAGGCACTCCAATATTTATTGAGAGAACATTTCTGGGATCCTTATCTTTCCTGCCCAGCCTTCTCTCCTAGGTTCTAGACCCACATATTCAGCTGTAGACTGGAACTCTCCATGTGAACGGCAGGTAGGATATACCTGCTAGTCTGAGCTGGGTTCTTCGCCTTCCTCCCCAAACCCGCACCTTGCTCTTATGCACCCTGTCTCAGTACATGAGTCAATCCTTGTCCTCTCTGATGACCAGGCATTGAGTTCTGATTCTCCCTTCTAAATCTCTCTCCAGTGAGATACCTCCATACCACCCCCATGTTAGTTCAAGTCCTCATTTTTTATCCTAGATGACAGAAATAACTTCATGCTGACTTCTCTTTCTATTCTCTCTCTGATCTAACACACCCTTTATGATGTTATCAGTGTGACCACTATAGAACACATATCTGCACCATTTTAAGTGTCTTATTTCCCCATTACTTACAGATAAAGTTCAAACTCCTTAACCTGGCACATAAAGGCCTGTTTGATCTGATCCCAATTAACTTCTCTGTTGAATCCCCTGACATTCCCTTGGGGCCCAACTTAAACTGAATGTCTTTCAGGACTGAGAATATGCCTCCAGCCTGGTGATGGCCTACTAATCCTTTTTTTTTTTTTTTTTTGAGACAGAGTCTCGCTCTGTCTGTCACCCAGGTAGGAGTGCAGTAGCGCGATCCCTGCTCACTGCAAGCTCCGCCTCCCAGGTTCACACCACTCCTCTGCCTCAGCCTCCCAAGCAGCTGGGACCACAGGAGCCCGCCACCACACTCAGCCAATTTTGTTTTAGTATTTTTAGTAGAGACGGGGTTTCACTGTGTTAGCCAGGATGGTCTCGATCTCCTGACCTCGTGATCTGCCTGTCTCAGCTTCCCAAAGTGCTGGGATTACAGGCATGAGCCACCGCAACCGGCCACCTCCTACTAATCTTTTAAGATTTAGCTCAGGGTGTCCAGTCTTTTGGCTTCCCTGGGCCACACTGAGAGAAGAAAAACTGCCGGGCACGGTGGCCACGCCTGTAATCCCAGCACTTTGGGAAGCTAAGGCAGGTGGATCACGAGGTCAGGAGTTCGAGACCAGCCTGGCCAACATGGTGAAACCCTGTCTCTACTAAAAATACTAAAAAGTAGCTGGGCGTGGTGGCGGGCACCTGTAATCTCAGCTACTCGGGAGGCTGAAGCAGGAGAACTGCTTCAACCTGGGAGATGGAGGTTGCAGTGAGCCAAAATCGCGCCATTGCATTTGAGCCTGGGTGACAGAATGAGACTCTGTCTAAAAGAAAAAAAAGAAGAAGAAAAACTGCCTTGGGCCACAAATAAAATAAGCTAACAATAATAGTAGCTGATGAGCTTAAAAAAAAAAAAAAAAAANAAAAAAAAAAAAAAAAAAAAAAAAAAAAAAAAAAAAAAAAAAAAAAAAAAAAGCATAAATTGTATGGCAAGTAAATTATATCTCAATAAAGATGTTATTTAAGTATAGTATGATTTATAAGTGGGAGCTAGGGCATAAGGATGCAACGGCATAAGAACTATATAATGAAGTTTGGGACGGCCGTAGGGGAGTGAGGGATAAAAGAATAAAAGACTACATATAGGGTACAGTGTACACTGCTTGGGTGACAAGTGCACCAAAATCCCAGAAATCACCACTAAAGAATGTATCCATGTAACCAAAAACCACCTATACCCCAAAAACTATTGAAATAAAAAATGAAAGAAAGAAATAAAGCGGTTATTTAAGAAAAGTAGAGGAGAGAGACTAGTTAGTAGCCAGAGAGGGTCAGAGGGTTATTGTGGAGTAACAGACTTGAGCTAGCTTAGAGAATAGCAGATAATTATTTGTTGATTAGACTAGACCTCTCTAAAATCCTCTAGAACTCTGTTATTCTATGAACACAATCAGGCTCTTCTATCTGAAAAGATGTATCATGACAACTCCTGAAAGTGTACATACCACAGTCTTCCCATGTCTGGGGAAATTCTGATTTGGGTGAGGGGCTCTGTGCATGTGGGAGTGGCGTCCTTCCTGTCCACAGCCACGTTCTCTGCCCGGGCCCTCTCTGCCATCCCCCGCCACAGCCATGTTCTCTGCCCGGGCCCTCTCTGCCATCCCCCGCCACAGCCACGTTCTCTGCCCGGGCCCTCTCTGCCATCCCCGCCACAGCCACGTTCTCTGCCCGGGCCCTCTCTGCCATCCCCGCCAGGCTTCTCAAGGCCCTCATTCAATCCCCACACTTTTCTGTTTTCCACTCATCTCCCTTGTTCCTGGTTCTTCCCTCCCCTGAGCACCGGCCAAGGTTCACAATACCTCCCATCTTTTACCCTTGTCCTACTCCACGTACCATTTAGCAGCATCAAGAGCAGCTAGACCGGGTTAGAATCCTCCCTCTGGACTTAGCTGCCGTGTGCTCACAGGTAAATTACTGAACATCTTAAGCAGCGTTGGTTCCTCATCTAAAAAAGCGGGCGGGTGAGGGGTGAGTCACAGCCACTTACGGGGTGGCTGTGAGGCACTTCACTGCCACTTACCGAGCACCTGGTAGCACTCTTGCTGTCCAGCTAGTCCTCTTGCTTCCCTTCAGAGCTTCTTCAAAGAAGAGTGGTCTCCACTTTGTCATACTCACCAAGGCAACCTCCTCATCCTTAAATCCAAGGGCCCTCCTTCAGTGTGCACCCCTGCCTGACCTCCCCGAGGCACTGATGAGCACTCCTCCCTTCTCTGGACACCTTCCTCCCTCAAGCCCCACACCGGACCTGCTCCTGCTCTGAGGCCACTCTACAGGCTGCTACCTAACTGACGAGGCCTGCAGGGTCTTCATTCCTTTTCAATGAAGTCACCTCCCCAGGTAACTCCATCACACTCAGGGTCTCAGCGACAGCCTGACAACCTGGCACAGGGCAGGCACTCCAATATTTATTGAGAGAACATTTCTGGGATCCTTATCTTTCCTGCCCAGCCTTCTCTCCTAGGTTCTAGACCCACATATTCAGCTGTAGACTGGAACTCTCCATGTGAACGGCAGGTAGGATATACCTGCTAGTCTGAGCTGGGTTCTTCGCCTTCCTCCCCAAACCCGCACCTTGCTCTTATGCACCCTGTCTCAGTACATGAGTCAATCCTTGTCCTCTCTGATGACCAGGCATTGAGTTCTGATTCTCCCTTCTAAATCTCTCTCCAGTGAGATACCTCCATACCACCCCATGTTAGTTCAAGTCCTCATTTTTTATCCTAGATGACAGAAATAACTTCATGCTGACTTCTCTTTCTATTCTCTCTCTGATCTAACACACCCTTTATGATGTTATCAGTGTGACCACTATAGAACACATATCTGCACCATTTTAAGTGTCTTATTTCCCCATTACTTACAGATAAAGTTCAAACTCCTTAACCTGGCACATAAAGGCCTGTTTGATCTGATCCCAATTAACTTCTCTGTTGAATCCCCTGACATTCCCTTGGGGCCCAACTTAAACTGAATGTCTTTCAGGACTGAGAATATGCCTCCAGCCTGGTGATGGCCTACTAATCCTTTTTTTTTTTTTTTTTTTGAGACAGAGTCTCGCTCTGTCTGTCACCCAGGTAGGAGTGCAGTAGCGCGATCCCTGCTCACTGCAAGCTCCGCCTCCCAGGTTCACACCACTCCTCTGCCTCAGCCTCCCAAGCAGCTGGGACCACAGGAGCCCGCCACCACACTCAGCCAATTTTGTTTTAGTATTTTAGTAGAGACGGGGTTTCACTGTGTTAGCCAGGATGGTCTCGATCTCCTGACCTCGTGATCTGCCTGTCTCAGCTTCCCAAAGTGCTGGGATTACAGGCATGAGCCACCGCAACCGGCCACCTCCTACTAATCTTTTAAGATTTAGCTCAGGGTGTCCAGTCTTTTGGCTTCCCTGGGCCACACTGAGAGAAGAAAACTGCCGGGCACGGTGGCCACGCCTGTAATCCCAGCACTTTGGGAAGCTAAGGCAGGTGGATCACGAGGTCAGGAGTTCGAGACCAGCCTGGCCAACATGGTGAAACCCTGTCTCTACTAAAATACTAAAAGTAGCTGGGCGTGGTGGCGGGCACCTGTAATCTCAGCTACTCGGGAGGCTGAAGCAGGAGAACTGCTTCAACCTGGGAGATGGAGGTTGCAGTGAGCCAAAATCGCGCCATTGCATTTGAGCCTGGGTGACAGAATGAGACTCTGTCTAAAAGAAAAAAAAGAAGAAGAAAAACTGCCTTGGGCCACAAATAAAATAAGCTAACAATAATAGTAGCTGATGAGCTTAAAAAAAAAAAAAAAAAAGGCCAGGGGCGGTGGCTCAAGCCTATAATCCCAGCAATTTGGGAGGCCGAGACGAGCGGATCACGAGGTCAGGAGATCGAGACCATCCTGGTTATCACGGTGAAACCCTGTCTCTACTAAAAAAATAACAAAAAACTAGCCGGGCAAGGTGGTGGGCGCCTGTAGTCCCAGCTACTCCGGTGGCTGAGGCAGGAGAATGGCGTAAACCCGGGAGGTGGAGCTTGCAGTGAGCTGAGATCTGGCCACTGCACTCCAGCCCAAGCGACAGAGCGAGACACCGTCTCAAAAAAAAAAAAAAAGTCCATGCATAAATCTCATAGTGTTTTGAGAAAGTTTATGAATCTGTGTTGGGCTGCATTCAAAGCCATCTTGGCCACAGGATGGACAAGCTTCATTTAGCTCAAACATCAACTCTGTAGTGTCTTCTCTCCAACCACTTACCCTACTGCTGGTCAAGTTCTTTATTCTATCCCTAAAGCTCTAACTGTATTTTGTTCATAATACTACATTTCATGTTTGTGGTAAAGCACTTGTGTTATACTGTTCTCTGCATCTCCTTCCACCCCTGAAGACCAAAGCCTTGCCCTTTTCATCCCCAGGGCCAAGTCTAATGCTCAGCAAGTTACAGGGATCCAGTGAAGGTTCACAGAATTAACTTTCCCACCTCCCCCACTGCTACCGTCAAGGGCACTCTGTTCTTTGTCTTTCTGTTTCACAGGCTCGCTCTCTCTGCTAACAGAAGCAGTACTAGCTCATCACTCAATCTTCACAACAACCTACAAGGTAAGTACTGTTCGGTTATCCTGGATTTCAAGATAAAGGCACTAAGGCTTAGAGAAGTTACACAACTCGGAATGTGAGTGTGAGTGCTGAACCAGGATTTGGACACAGATGTATTTGATTTAAAGCTGTGTCTCAAAGTCCAACTTAGGTGACTCCTTTAAACATGCCTCTCTTTCACCTCGAAACATTTTAGCGTCTTATCAACTCTTTTCTTTCTCTCTTCTATAAAGGGAAACACTTCTCCCTTCAAATTCAACACTTAACTCCCTTCAGCTGAACCTTCTTATTCCCTCTGGACCTGCCTCATCTGAGACTTTCTGCCCTTCAAATTCATCCCCTCTTCACCTCAAAAATAACTTGACTTTGTTTTGTTCTAGAGCAGTGGTTCTCAAAGTGTGATCCCAGGCCAGTAGCATCAGCATCACCTGGGAATCTATTAGAAATGCAAATTCCCAGGCACTGCCCCATACTCACTGAGGCAGAAACTCTAAGGGTGGGGCACAGAAAGTGGTTTTATCAGCCCTTCAGGTGATTTTGACTCATGCCAAGTTTGAGAACCACTGTGGTAGTGGCTTCTTTCAAATATATGCTCAACTTCACATTTTTTTTTTTTTCTCTTTGAGACAGGGTCTTGCTCTGTCACTCAGGCTGGAGTGCAGTGGGGTGATCCTAGCTTACTGCAGCCTTCAGCTCCTGAGCTCAATCTTCCCACTTCAGTCTCCCCACTAGTTAGGACTACAGGCATGCGCCACCATCCTCAGCTAATTTTTTATTTTTCAAATAGATGGGGTCTCATTATATTTCCCAAGCTGATCTGGAACTACTGGCCTCAAGCAATCCTCCTGACTCGTCCTACCAAACGGCTAGGATTGCAGGCGTGAACCACCATGGCTGCCTTCAATTTTATATTCATTTATTTCTTTTTCTTGAGACAGTCTTTCTCTGTCACCCGGGTTGGAGTGCAGTGGTGTAATCTCAACTAACTGCAGTCTCCACCTCCCAGGCTCAAGCGATCCTCCCATCTTAGCCTCTTGAGTATCTGAGACTACAGATGCAGCCACCACACCCAGCTAATTTTCGCAATATTTTAGAGACTGGGTTTCGCCATATTGCCCAGGCTGTTCTCAAACCCCTGGGCTCAAGGGATCCACCCACTTTGACCTTCTAAAGTGTTGAGATTACAGGCGTGAGCCACTGTGCCCAGCCCAATTTTACATTCTAAAACAACCCAAACAAGGCCAGGCACGGTGGCTCACACCTGTAATCCCCAGCACTTTGGGAGGCCGAGGCAGGTGGATCACTTGAGGTCTGGAGTTCGAGACCAGCCTGGCCAACATGGTGAAACCCTGTCTCTACTAAAGATACAAAAAAATTAGCCAGATGTGGTGGTGCATGCCTGTAATCCCAGTTACTTGGGAGGCTGACACAGAATTGCTTGAACCCAGGAAATGGAGGTTGCAGTGAGCTGAGGTCGTGCCATCCAGGCTGGGCGGCAGAGTGAGACTCCGTCTCAATTAAAACAAAACAAACAAAAAAGGGCCAGGCACGGTGGCTCCCCCCGGTAATCCCAGCACTTTGGGAGGCCGAGGTGGGTGGATTACTTGAGGTCAGGAGTTCGAGACCAGTTTGACCAACATGGTGAAACCCCATCTCTACTAAAAATAAAAAATTGGCTAGACGCCGTGGTGTACACCTGTAGTCCCAGCTAGCTACTTGGGAGGCTGAAGCAGGAGAATCACTTAAACCCGGGAGGCAGAGGTTGCAGTAAGCCAAGATTGCGCACCATTTGCAACAAGGGCGAAACCCTGTGTCAAAAAAAAGAAAAAAAAAAAAAGAAGAAAAAAAAGAGACAGATAAAACAACCCAAACAGAAACACTTCTCCTCCCATGATTCATCTCATCCACTCCTGTCTTCACCCTTTGCCATTTGCTTTCTTCGAGGCATCAATCACTTGGTGCTTAAGTCTAGAACATGCATTTACTCAAACTCCTCTGACCAAGCTGGGCACCCTTATTCCTTTTACAAATAAAACAGCTGAAACTCTAAGAGTTTAAACTACTTGTCCAAATGGATCTGGGAGTTAAGTGCAGCAATTTCATCTTAAGGAGAAAAATTTGAAATATTATCAAATGCAGCACGGAGGGTAATAAAAGTAAAAACGCATTAAAGATGTCGAGATAGACTAGTTTAATTGAGTAGTGAAATCAGAAGGCAGATTGCCAGAGGCCAAAGACAATGTGAATTCAGGACTCCTTCACTCCAGCACACACACACACACAAATAGCATCTAAGGATTTAGGTGAGCAAACTGAAATCAGTAATTATAAATACAGTCTTTCCTGTTCCAGTGATTATGAAGTGACAGTGAGATAAGAGTTTCCGGCCGGGCGCGGTGGCTCAAGCCTGTAATCCCAGCACTTTGGGAGGCCGAGATGGGCAGATCACAAGGTCAGGAGATCGAGACTATCCTGGGCTAACCTAACCCGGTGAAACCCCATCTCTAAAAAATTACAAAAAAACTAGCCAGCGGGCAAGGTAGCGGGCGCTTGTAGTCCCAGCTTACTTGGAGGCTGAGGCAGCCGAGAGAATGGCCCGTAAACCCGGGAGGCGGAGGCTTGCAGTGAGCTGAGATCCAGCCACTGCACTCCAGCCTGGGCGACAGAGCGAGACTCCCGTCCAAAAAAAAAAAAAAAGAAAAAAAAAAAAAAAGAGTTTCCCACAGATGGGGCTGGGCGGGCGCTTAGCTGGTTCGCGCCTGTAATCCTAGCACTTTGGGAGGCAAGAAGGTGGATCACCTGGAGGTCAGGAGTTCAAGACCAGCCTGTGCCAACATGGTTGAAAACCCTGTCTCTACTAAAATACAAAAATTAGCTGGGCATGATGGCGGTGCCTGTAATCCCTAGCTACTCGGGAGGAGAATCACTTGAACCCAGGAGATGGTGGTTGCGGTGAGCCGAGATTGTGCCACTGCACCCCAGCCTGGGTGGCTGAGACTGTCTCAAAATAAATAAATAAATAAAATAAAATAAAATAAACAAGTTCCACAGATGAAAGAGAACATAAAGAGTATCTAATATCGGGAGGCTGAGGCAGGAGAATGGTGTGAACCCGGGAGGTGGAGTTTGCAGTGAGCCGAGATCATGACTGTACTCCAGCCTGGGTGACAGAGCAAGACTCTGTCTCAAAAAAAAAAAAAAAAAAAAAAAAGAGTATCTAATAAAGTGTTAACACAGTACAAATGTACTCATTACTCAACAACTTTAATAGAAATATGCCAGTCACAAGCGTGGGCAAAATATGCAACTTTAAATTTGCTAGTAGCACATAAAAAGAAACAGATGGTGCTAATTTTAATATATTTAACCCAACATATATGATCTTTTTAGTATGTATCAATATTCTTTAAAACAATTTTAATAATATCTTTAATAATATGTTATTAACCCCATATATATTCTCTTTTTTCTTTCTTTTGAGACAGAGTCTAGCTCTGTCACCAGGCTAGAGTGCAGTGGTGCGATCTTGGCTCACTGCAACCTCCACCTTCTGGGTTCAAGCGATTCTTCTGCTTCAGCCTCCTGAGTAGCTGGTGCTACAGGCACAAGCTACCACACCCAGCTGACTTCTGTATTTTTAGTAGAGACGGGGTTTCACTATGTTGGTCAGGATGGTCTTGATCTCTTGACCTCGTGATCCGCCCACCCCGGCCTCCCAAAGTGCTGGGATTACAGGTGTGAGCCACCACGCCGGCCCCATATTATCTTTATTTAACATGTAATCAGTATGCTTTTTTCTTTGAGACAAGGTCTCACTCTATCGCCCAGGATGGAGTGCAGTGGTGCAACCACAGTTCTCGGCAAGCCCTGACCTCCCGGGCTCAGGAGACCCTCTCACCTCAGTGTCCCTAGTAGCTGGGACTACAGGCGTACACTACCAAGCCTTGCTAATTTTTTGTAGAGGTGGGGTTTTGCCATGCTGCCCGGGCTGGTCTTGAACTCCTGAGCTCAAGTGATCTGCCCAGTTCAGCCTCCCAAAGTGCTGGGATTACAGGCATGAGCTACTGTGCCTGGCCATAATCAGTATTTTTTCTTTTTTTGAGACGGAGTCTCACTTTGTCGCCCAGGTTGGAGTGCAGTGGCACAATCTTGGCTCACTGCACCCTCTGCCTCCTGGGTTCAAGTGATTCTCCTGCCTCAGCCTCCCGAGTAGCTGGGATTACAGGTGTGCACCATGTGCCACCATACCCAGCTAATTTTTGTATTTTTAGTAGAGACAGGCTTTCACCATGCTGGCCAGGGTGGTCTCGAACTCGACCTCATAATCCGCCCGCCTTGGCCCCACAAAGTGTTGGGATTACAGGTGAGAGAGCCACCGAAGTGAGTGTACCAAAAATATTTTTGGTACTAAATTTTCGAAATCCAGTGTGTATTTTACACTTTTAGCACAAGTCAATCTGAATAAGGTACATTCCACACGCTTAAGAACCTGGTCTGGCTGGTGGCTACCTTCATGAACGGTGTAACTATAGAAAGTAGCCAGCCAGGCATGGTGGCTCACGCCTGTAATCCCAGCACTTTGGGAAGCCAAGCTGGGTGGATCACCTGAGGTCAGGAGTTTGAGACCAGCCTGACTAATATGGTGAAACCTCAACTCTACTAAAAATAAAAAATTAGCTAGGCATCGTGGCGTGTGCCTATAGTCCCAGCTACTCGGGAAGCTGAGACAGGAGAACTGCTTGAACCCAGGAGGTAGAGGTTGCAGTGAGCCAAGATCGTGGCACTGCACTCCAGCCTGGGCAACAGAGCGAGATTCTGACTCAAAAAAAAAAAAAAAAAGGGCCGGGCGTGGTGGCTCAAGCCTGTAATCCCAGCACTGTGGGAGGCCGAGACGGGCGGATCACGAGGTCAGGAGATCGAGACCATCCTGGCTAACACGGTGAAACCCCGTCTCTACTAAAAAAAAAATTTAAAAAAACTAGCCGGGCGAGGTGGCGGGCGCCTCTAGTCCCAGCTAACTCGGGAGGTTGAGGCAGGAGAATGGCGTGAACCCAGGAGGCGGAGCTTGCAGTGAGCCCAGATCGTGCCACTGCACTCCAGCCTGGGCGACAGAGCGAGATTCTGACTCAAAAAAAAAAAAAAAAAAAAGGAAAGTAGCCTTGAAAAACTAAGTTTTCAGGATGGCAGTGAAGATAATGGAAGCCCCTGGGACCTGCCGCCTGGGTCTAGCAGCAGGCTCCTTACTGCACACAGGGCTCAATACAGCAGGCACTTACTTTGTGCCTCCATGCCAGCTGCCTCCTTGCTGGAAATCATCATCCTTGCCCACCTTTCTCTTTCTAGCAAACTCCTCCTCATCATCTCATTCAATTTATCCAATAAGAATCTATTGAGAGCCGTCAGGCCTATAATCCCAGCACTCTGGGAGGCCCAGGCAAGCGGATCGCTTTGCACTCAAGAGTTCAAGACCAGCCTGGGCAACATGGTAAGACCCCATCTCTACAAAAAATACAACTAGCCGGACATGGTGGCTCATGCCTGTAATCCCAGCTACTCAGGACACTGAAGCAGGAGAATAGCTTGAGCCTGGGAAGTGGAGGTTGCAGTGAGCCTGGATCGGGCCACTGCATTCCTGCCTGGGAGTCAGAGACACTGTCTTAAAAAAATATATATATATATATTGAGAGCTGACTGAGCCAGCCACTCTCTGGGCCCTGGGGATACAGCAGAGAAAACAAACAAACAAAACCACAGGCTCTCCTACAGCCTATATCCTAGCTGAGACGTACTCCTGAGAAAATAAATCACTGAAAGAGAGTTGGTGGGACTCATGATTCCAAATAAGGTGCTCAGGAAAGGGCTCACAGAGTCAGCATGTGAAGTCTGAGCGAGAATCCGCAGGAGGTAAGAGCACGTGGCCACAAGCACAGAAGATCATTTGGTAATTTTATTTACTATTTCACTATTTGAGCAACTATTATAACTACATATAAATGAATATCAAAGATGATTAATATTAAAGCGGACGGCAGGCGCACACTGGCAGTGCAAGGAGAGAGCAGCACTGCCCCTGCTGGACAGAGGCTCCAGGAGGCGAGCAAATCGGTCTCCAGGTTGTGATCTGACTTCCGCTTCTCTGGGAGCTGACAAGGCCCCTCTTGAGGAAGTCGTGAGCAAGGTCTTGGAGTTTTGGGAAACACAGGGCTCAGCACAGTCAGGCACCTGCGAGGGCGAAGGTGGGGACCAGGCACTGGACCTGCAGTGGAAATACAGTCAGAGGGAGGGGCTGCCCTGTACTTCCTGCTTCTAAGCTCACCATGGCCTGCCTTCAGCTCTCGGTGGGTCGCACTGCTGCAGCATGGCTCTGTTGCCCTGCACGTCTGGCGCAGAGCCGCCACCCCAGGATCACTTCTCGCCGTCCTCATGGCCCTCCCAGGCCATGTTTTCTGTGTTAGGCTCCTGTTTGCTGTATCTGTGTCTTGCTCTTTCTTGATTTAGTCTTTCAATTTGGTGAAGTACATCTTCCAGTAGCATCTTGAGAAAGAGTATGTGATGTTTAAATTTTTTAAACCTTTTTTGGCCAGGCACAGTGGCTCATGCTTGTAATCCCAGCACTTTGGGAAGCTGAGGTGGGCCGATCACTTGATGTCAGGAGTTCAAGACCAGCCTGGTCAACATGGTGAAACCCCTTCTCTACTAAAAATACAAAAATTGGCCGGGTGCAGTGGCTCACGTCTGTAATCCCAGTACTTTGGGAGGCCGAGGCGGGCAGATCACTTTAGGTCAGGAGTTCAAGACCAGCCTGACCAACACGGAGAAATCCCGTCTCTACTAAAAACACAAAATTAGCCGGGCGTGGTGGCGCATGCCTGTAATCCCAGCTACTTGGGAGGCTGAGGCAGGAGAATCGCTTGAACCCGGAGGCGGAGGTTGCAGTGAACCGAGATCATGCCACTGCGCTCCAGCCTGGGCAACAAGAGCGAAACTCCATCTCAAACAACAACAACAACAACAACAACAACAACCAGCCAGGCGTGGTGGCGGGCATCTGTAATCCCAGCTACTCAGGAGGCCTAGGCAGGGGAATTGCTCAAACCCAGGAGGTGGAGGTTGCAGTTAGTCAAGATCATGCCACTGCACTCCAGCCCAGGCGACAGTGAGACTCCATCTCAAAAAAACAAAAAACAAAAAAGCACCCTTTTCTACACTTATTCTTGTTGTATTATTTGGCTGGGTATAGGAGTCTAGGTTAGTAATCACTTTCCTTCAGAATTTTGAAGACACTGTTCCAATTCTCTTTTTGCTTCCTATGCTGCTGCCATGAAGTCTAAAGACATTCTGATTCTTGATATGTGACCTGGTACCCTCCTATCCAGATGCTTGTAAATCTTTTCTATAAACTCAGTGTTCAGAAATTTCATGCCTGGTGCAGGTCTATTTTCTTCCCTAGTGCTAGGGACAAGTATACAGTTTTAATCTGTTGGCTCTGTTGGCTCATGTACTTCAGTTATCAACTATTTTACAAGTCACTTCCCACCTTGTTTTCTCTCTCCCTGTAATTCTTATTATTCAGATGTTGGACCACTTACACTGGTCCTTAAATTTTATTGATATGCCTTTATTAAACAACTCTTAGAACATTTTTAGGGCATGTGGTCTATAAAATCAGTTTCTGTCTCATTTTTCAAAAACTGTGGTCAAAGGCACAGAACATAAATTTACCATCTTAACTTTTTAAACTGTACAGTAGTCGGCTGGGTGCAGTGGCTCGTGGCTGTAATTCCAGCACTTTGAGAGGCTGAGGTGGGTGGATCACTTGAGGTCAGGAGTTCGAGACCAGCCTGGCCAACATAGTAAAATCCCATCTCTACTAAAAATACAAAAGTTAGCCAGGCTTGGTGGCGGGCACCTGTAGTCCCAGCTACTCAGGAGGCTGAGACACAAGGATCGCTTGAACCCGAGAGGTGGAGGCTACAGTGAGCTGAGATCTCACCACTGCACTCCAGCCTGGGCAACAGAGTGAGGCTCCACCTCAAAAAAAATAAATAAGTAAAGTATATGATAGTGTTAACCAAATGCACATTGTTGCGTAACTAGAACTTACTCATCTAGTTATATCCATGAAAAACTCCCCTCTCTCTTCCCCCAGCCCATGACAATTACCATTGTACTTTGTTTCTATGAGTTTGATTATTTTAGACATCTCAAATAAGTAGAATCATGCAATATTTATTTTTTGTGACTGTCTTATTTCACTTAGCATAATGTCCTCAAAGATCGTGTTTTGGCATATGACAGTATTTCCTTCATTCTTAAGGCTGAATAATATTCTGTTGTGTGGATATGCCACATTTTCTTTATCCATTCATCTGTGATGGACATTTAGGTTGCTCCCTCCTAGTGTGATCAATGATGCCCTAAACATGGGTGTGCAAATCAGGGCCTACTGCCTTATCTCTACCAACTCCACTTCCAAACTGGTTCTAGCCCAAAATCATACAGCTTCTGACTCTCACTTCAGAGCTCCTTCTATAATACCACTAACACACATTCAACAGATGCTTAATGACAGCCAAATACAGCAGGTATAATGCCAAACTCTTGGTCTTGCTCTTAAGTTGCTCATAGTCTAATATAGAACAGCAAAAACACACTAATTAAAAGTGTGAAAGTGAGGTGCCTTGGCACACGTCTGTAGTCCCAGTTACTAGGGAGCTAAGCGCAGAAGTTGAAGGCTGTAGTGCACCATGATAGCATCTAATAGCCACTGCACTCCAGGATGGGAGACAGAGCAAGACTTACTCTCTACAAAAAATAAAAAACAAACCCAGCCTGAGACTGTTTCAGGGGTCGGGGACTGGGAAATGACAAAGAAAGAAAGAAACAAGGTACCTCTAACCGAAAGAACAACAGGCATAATAATCAATAACCAATTTACAAGACTTGCTAAAGCCTTTTGTTATATTTCTCACTGAGAGTGAAGACTAATGACTAGATATATCTTTTTGCAAGTCACATGGTTTCTAATTCTTAGTTTTCAACGAAATTAAAAGACTAACCAAGCTGTCAACTGATAAATTAATTTTTGATGATATGTAACTGATTTTTTGGCACACAATTCAGGTTTCAAAATATTGAGTAACACTGCTGGCTAGGTGTGCTGGCTCACGCCTATAATCCCAGCACTTTGGGAGGCTGAGGTGGACGAATCACCTGAGGTCAGGAGTTCGAGAGCTGCATGACCAACATGGAGAAACCCTGTCTCTACTAAAAACACAACATTAGCCGGGCGTGGTGGCGCATGCCTGTAATCCCAGCTACTCAGGAGGCTGAGGCAGGAGAATCGCTTGAACCCCGGGAGGCAGAGGTTGCGGTGAGCCAAGATCGCACCATTGCACTCCAGCCTGGGCAACAAGAGCAAAACTCCATCTCAAAAAAACAAAACATTCCTTTGACTAACCTTATTCATCCCCCACCTCTGCCCTTTTTTTTTTTTTGAGACCAAGTCTCGCTCTGTCCCTAGGCTGGAATGCAGTGGCACGATCTCCGCTCACTGCAACCTCTGCCTCCTGGGTTCAAGTGATTCTCCTGCCTCAGCCTCCCAAGTTGCTGGGACTACAGGTGACAGCCACCATGCCCGGCTAATTTTTGTATTTTTAGTAGAGATGGGGTTTTGCCATGTTGGCCAGACTGGTCTCGAACTCCTGACCTCAGGTGATCTGCACCTGCCTCAGCCTCCCAGAGTGCTGGGATTACAGGCGTGAGCCACTGTGCCTTGCTGTTTTTTTTGTTGAGGCAGAGTTTTGCTCTATTGTCCAGGCTGGAATGGAATGGCGCTATCTCAGCTTATCGCAACCTCCGCCTCCCCGGTTCAAGTGATTCTCCTGCCTCAGCCTCCCGAGTAGCTGGGATTAAAGGCACATACCACCACGCCCGGCTACTTTTTATATTTTTAGTAGAGACGGGGGGTTTCGCCGTGTTGGCTAGGCTGGTCTTGAACTACCGACCTCAGGTGATCCACCCGCCTCAGCCTCCCAAAGTGCTGGGATTACAGGGACAAGCCACCATGCTCAGCCATTATTACTTTCCTTTATAGTTTATTTATGTGAGCAAGAATTTCTGGGATTTAAATTTACAAAAACAAAAACAAGAACTGAACTGAGAACTCTTACTTTGGCTACAAGTAATATTCCTCCATAATGACATGAATAAATCAAGGCAGGTAAGGGAGCCCTGTCTATCTCATCATGGAGGGCGTTTCTAATAAACTTGTACTTTTTTGCATAATAATTACTTATAAAAATTTATAATTCATGCATTGTTTTGTACTAAATTACTACAACTCAACTGGTTGAAATAAGAAATAGATGTACCAGAATCTTATAAATGCTACATATATTATTTTGCATGAATCAACTTTAAAAAGAGCAAAAGCAGCTGGGTGCAGTGGTTTACCTAAGGTCAAGAGTTCGAGACCAGCTTAGCCAATATGGTGAAACCCCGTCTCTACTAAAAATACAAAAATTAGCTGGGCATGGTAGCTACGTGGGAGGCTGCGGCAGAATTGCCTGAACCCGGGAGGCGGAGGTTGCAGTGAGCCAAGATCATGCCACCACACTCCAGTCTGGGAGACAGAGTGAGACTCTGTCTCCAAAAAAAAAAAAAGCTGCAAAGGATCCAGCTTAATGGTGAAAGTAAATTAATTTACAATTTTTATTTTGGCCGGGTGTGGCAGCTCACACCTATAATCTCCGCACTTTAGCAGGCCGAGGCAGGCGGATCATGAGGTGGAGTTCAAGACCAGCCTGGCCAACATTGTGAAACCCCATCTCTACTAAAAATACAAAAATTAGCCAGGCGTGGTGGCAGGTGCCTGTAATCCCATTACTCCGGAGGCTGAGGCAGGAGAACTGCTTAAACCCGGGGGAGTGGAGGTTGCGGTGAGCCAAGATCATGCCACTGCACTCCAGCCTGGGCAACAGAGCAAGACTCCGTTGTGAAGAAAAAAAAAAATTTTATTTTAATTTTTTATACCTATTTTGTTACAAAGAAATGTGCTAGAATGATAAATAAAAGGCTTCCAAACATATATTATGTTAAAATAAAACATATTATGTGGGCTAAGTGTAAAAAGAATGCAAGTTCCAGGAGAAAAAGGAATTTAAAATTTCTGTTAAAGCATTCTTTAAACAGTTGATGAAAGATAGCATATCGCTAAGATATTCAGATTCCACTGGCTACATTTTAAAAACTGATGTAACCATTTTATTTTAAATGTTAATATTTATAATTCTCTGGAAGTTATATGCCCTGCAACTATAAGCAGCACTTTTTTGCCCCTTTCTTCTTTTAGAATAGTTGATTCAAATTAAATATATGTAGCATTTATAAGGCTGTGTTACCTAAATGTATTATTTCATATATTTCATTTAATAAAACTGAATTATGGTAACTTAGTTTATAATTGATAAACAAAAAATGCATTATAACTTTTCATAAGCTTAAAAACTTAAGATGAAAAGTGCTAGGTGTCAACTTAAAAATGTGTGAGCAGAGGCCGGGCGTGGTGGCTCACGCCTGTAATCCCAGCACTTTGGGAAGCTGAGGCAGGCAGATCATAAGGTCAGGAGATTGAGGCCATCCTGGCTAACAAGGTGAAACCCCGTCTCTATTAAAAATACAAAAAAAAAAATATTAGCCGGGCGTGGTGGCAGGCACCTGTGGTCCCAGCTACTCGGGAGGCTGAGGCAGGAGAATGGCGTGAACCCGGGAGGTGGAACTTGCAGTGAGCTAAGATCACACCACTGCCCTCCAGCCTGGGTGACAGAGCAAGACTCTGTCTTAAAAACAACAACAACAACAAAAGTGTGAGGGGGGTTGGGCATGGTAGCTCACGCCTGTAATCCTAGCACTTTGGGAGGCCGAGGCAGGCAGATCACCTGAGGCCAGGAGTTCAAGACCAGGCTGACCAACATGGAAAAACCCCGTCTCTACTAAAAATACAAAATTAGCTGGGCGTGGTGGCGCATGCCTGTAATCCCAGCTACTCGGGAGGTTGAGGCAGGAGAATCACTTGAACTCGGGAGGCGGAGGTTGCTGTGTGCCAAGATGGCGCCATTGCACTCCAGCCTGGGCAACAAGAGTGAAACTCCGTCTCAAAAAAAAAAAAAAGCGTCAAGGGGTTCACAGTATTTCAAAATTATTTTGTCCAAACACCCCGTCTCAACTATAAGGCTTTTCATGACCTAACTCACCTTTCAGCCTTCAAGTCTCAAATTCAAAGAACTACTTACTATCATAATTTAGTGCTTTTGCTTAGTGCCCTAAAGGAAATCAAAGTCCTATTGAAAGCTTCTTGATAAGAGTTCATGTCTTCATGCATAGCCACATATTAATTTGAAATGTTCTTTCTTTTACAGATGGAATCTTTCTCTGTCACCTGGGCTGGAGTACAGGGACACGAGTTCAGCTCACTGCAACCTCTGCCTTCTGGGTTCAAGTGATTCTCCTGCCTCAGCCTCCCAAGTAGCTGGGATTAGAGGTGTGTGCCATAACGCCCAGCTAATTTTTTATGTTTTTTAGTAGCAACAGGGTTTCATCATGTTGGCCAGACTGGTCTCGAACTCCTGATCTCAAATGATCCACCCACCTCAGCCTCCCAAAATGCTGGGATTACAGGTGTGAGACACTGAATGTGGCAAAACATTTTTTTTTTTTGAGATGAAATCTCACTGTCGCCTGGGCTGGACACAAGATCTTGGCTCACTGCAACCTCCGGTGCCCAGGTTCTAGGGATTCCCCTGCCTCAGCCTCCTGAGTAGCTGGGATTACAGGCATGCGCCACCACACCTGGCTAATTTTTGTATTTTTAGTAGAGACAAGGTTTCGCCATGTTGGCCAGACTGGTCTTGAATCCCTGACCTCAGGTGATCCACGCACCTTGGCCTCCCAAAGTGCTGGGATTACAGGCTTGAGCCACCGCGCCTGGCCAAAAATGTTCTTAATAAAGCAAATTAAATTTGTTGGCCAGGTGCGGTGGCTCACACCTGTAATCCCGGCACTTTGGGAGGCTGAGGAGGGTGGATCACCTGAGGTCAGGAGTTGGAGACCAATCTGGCAAACATGGTGAAACCCAGTCTCTACTAAAAATACAAAAACTTAGCCAGATGTGGTGGTGCGTGCCTGTAGTCCTAGATACTTGGGAGGCTGAGGTGGGAGAATTGCTCGAACCCAGGAGGTGGAGGCTGCAGTGAGCCGAGATCACTCCACTGCACTCCAGCCTGGTGACAGAGGGAGACTCCGTCTCAAAGAATAAATAAATAAAATAAAATAAATTTGTTTAGCCAACATGTACAAATGCTCAGAGGGAAAAAAGAACTGTTTAGGCCAGTGTTCCTCAAATGTATTCCACTGTAACTTTCAATAGCCCATGAAATTAGTGTTCCATGGAACACCTTTGGGGAAAGCATCTGGCTAAAGCTTAAGATCCATCTTAAAAGTAAGTTCTCTCTCTTTTTCTTTTTCTTTTCTTTTTTTTTTTTTTT
>NW_016827557.1:466147-489424 GCF_001698545.2 Rhinopithecus bieti
CTCGCCCGGCTAGTTTTTTGTATTTTTTAGTAGAGACGGGGTTTCACCGTGTTAGCCAGGATGGTCTCGATCTCCTGACCTCGTGATCCGCCCGTCTCGGCCTCCCAAAGTGCTGGGATTACAGGCTTGAGCCACCGCGCCCGGCCCTCTCTTTTTCCTTTTTTAAGACACAGTCTCACTCTGCCACCCAGGCTGTAGTACAATGTCACAATCTCAGCTCACTATAACCTCCACCTCCTGGGTTCAAGTTATTCTCCTACCTCTGCCTCCCAAGTAACTGGGATTACAGGTGTATGCTACCGCGCCTGGCTAATTTTTGTATGTTTTAGTAGAGACGGGTTTCACCATTTTGGCCAGGCTGGTCTTGAACTCCTGACCTCAAGTGATCTGCCCACCTCAGCCTCTCAAAGTGCTGGGAATACAGGCGTGAGCCACCATGACCGGCCAAGAGTCAATTCTTTAAATCCTTCCAAACTTCAACAAAAGGCATCCCCTTCCTCAATATTCTCATAGGCTTTAGCCCTGAACTTGGCTTTGCAATGACCTATGTATCATCTGCTCCTACTTAGGCTCCGCAGTACAGGTTCAGCATCTACCATGATTCCTGGCTCCAGCAGGACTTCAATGCTGGTTGAAAGAACCACCAACTAAACGCTGGGAATTGTGGAAAAGGCGTGGAAAATTCTCAGGTTCTTACTTTGGATGACTGGGTTAGGGAAAATACTTAGAAGGAGCATATGATTTGGTAGGAAAAAGGGAAAGTCCATTTTGGATATGTGGGAAATATATCCTGGAAATATGAAAATGTCCAGTAGACAGCTGGAAATGTGGATTTGAAATCTGGAAGACAGATCTGGACTGGGAATTTTGAGAATCTTATTACAGGTGACAAATGAAGCTACGAAAAAATCAATAACATTACTCAGGGAAAAAAGAGTGAAAATGGTCAGGGATATAGTTGCCTAGGGAACACTAATATTTTTAAAGCGCAAAGAAAGTTTCTCAAGCCATAAAACTAGGAATTTCCCTTGAATACTCCCCAGTCTTGCCCCCAAAACAAAGCCATCTAGTCCAGCAACCCAGTCCCGCCACCTCTGCCCTCAGGAACTGTTCAAAACCCATCTCCTCTTCTCCAGCTCCACTGCTGCCTACCACTCGCCCCAGTCCTGGCATCTAGAGAGCTGCAAAAGCTTTATATGCATCCACTCCTGTCCATACCAGTCCTAGCACCAGAACAATCTTTAAAAACCTAACTAAGCTGGATCGGCCGGGCACAGTGGCTCACGCCTGTAATCCCAGCACTTTGGGAGGCTGAGGTGGGCGGGTCACGAGATGGAGACCATCCTGGCTAACACATGAAACCTGTCTCTACTAAAAAAAAAAAAAAATACAAAAAAAATTAGCTGGGCGTGGTGGCAGGCGCCTGTAGTCCCAGCTACTTGGGAGGCTGAGGCAGGAGAATGGCATGAACCTAGGAGGCGGAGCTTGCAGTGAGCTGAGATGGCGCCACTGCACTCCAGCCTGGGCAGCAGAGTGAGACTTTGCCTCAAAAAAGAAAAAAAAAAAAACCTAAGTTGGATCACATCATGTTTCTGCTCCCTATCCTGCTACTGCTTCCCACTGCACTTGATCTGGCCCTACGTGCCACGCTACTCCAGACACACTGGCCTGCTTTCTGTTCTTCATGCCAGCACAGAAGGGTCCTGCCCCAGACACTTTGTACTGGTGGTGCTCTCTAACTGGAATGTTCTTTTCTAAGACTTTCAGCTGACTGACAGCCTCTCAATTATCAAGCTCAAATAAAGACATCTTAAGCTACTACTGTCATTTAGTATCACATTACTCTGCTTTTAATTTTTGCTTAGCACTTATTATAACAAAATTAACTTAAAATTATTGATCTCCTCTTTCCCCATGAGAGCAGAATTTTAATTTGTCCTATTCACTACTGTATACAGTAGTTCCCTTGGTATCCATGGGGAATTGGTTCTAAGACCCTTTGCCCAGCCCCACCAGGATACCAAAATCCAAGGATGCTCAAGTCCCTTATATAAAATGGCCTAGTATTTGCAAATAATATATACACATCCTCCTGTATACTTTAAATCACCTCTAGATTACTTATAATACTTCATACGACAGAAATGCTATGTAAATGTTGTCATATTTTTATTTTTTATTTTTGAGGCAGGGTCTTGATGTCACCCAGGGGCTAAAGTATAGGGGTACAATCATAGCTCACTGCAGCCTTTACCTCCCAGTCCCACACAATCCTCCTATCTCGGTCTCCCAAGGAGCTGAGAACATAGGTGCATGCCGCTGCACCTTTATAGAGATGACATCTCACTAGGCTGCTCAGACATCTCACTAGGCTGCTCAGATATCTCACTAGGCTTCTCAGGCTGGTCTCGAACTCCTGGGCTCAAGAAATCCACCAGCTTTGGCCTCCCCAAGTGCTGGAATTACAGGTGTGAGCCACCATACCCAGCTATATTTTTATTTTTATCCATTCTCTTCTCTTCTCTTCTATTCTAGAGATGGAGTCTTGTTACATTGCTCAGTCTGGCCTAAAACTCCTGAGTTCAAGCTACCCTCCCACTGCAGCCTCCCAAAAGTTCTGAGATTACAGGCATGAGCCAACATGCCCAGCTGCATTTTAAAATTTGTGTTAATTGTTGTTATTTTTTAACTGTTTTTTCCTAAAAAATATTTTCTATCTACAATTGGTTGAATCCGCAGATGCAGAATGCACAGATATGGAGGGCTGATTGTACTCTGGCCTACAGCAGGCACTCAAATATTTGCTGTATGAATTAATAAGCGAAAATAGGAAAGAGACAGAGAAAAAACGTCAGAAAGCTGAAAAGGAAATCAGAAGAGAGAAGCTAAGAAAAGGAAGAAGTCACGAAGAATGACTAAGATGCCAATGAGGCTGGGTGTGGTGGCTCATGCCTGTAGCTACTCAGGAGGCTGTGGTGGGAGGATCACTTGAGCCTGGGAGGTTGAGTCTGTAATAAGCCATAATGGTGCCACTGCACTCCAGCCTAGGCAACAGAGTGAGACCCTGTCTCAAAAAAAAAAAAAAGATGCCAATGAATTTGGCAAATCCATCCTTGGTGTCCTTTATGGAGGCAACTTCAGAGGAACAGAAGAGGTGGAAGGCATATTACCACGGGCTAATGAGTAAATGAGAAGTTCAAGTGGGAAGGGCAAAGGGAAGGAAGAATATGGAATACTATTTTGACAGTGAGAAAACACAGGACTTGTCAGTGTGGAGAATATTTGTTCATAATTTCAAGCTGAAGGGAAAGACTCAGTTGGGAAGGGAGATACTGAAGACAAAAAAGGAAAGAGGGTTCTAGACAAGGTCTCAGGCATTACAGGAAGAAATGAGATCCTAAAGCCACACTGATTATCTTTTTAACAAAAACTATCCCATATGATTACAGTACAGTATCTGTTTTATATTCAGAAATATCTACTTCCTGGAAATAATTTGTTATTTTGTAATTCTTGCATGCATTTGGTCTACAAAATTAACAGCTTTCTTAACTCTTAAAAGGTACACATGGGGTGTTTGGGAGCAGAGAGCTATGAGGTGTGCAGCACACTCTCAGGTGGTTCAGAGAATCAAAGTTTGAGAGAGAGAGAAAGAGGCAGAGAGTGGGAGACAGAACGTGCAAATGATAAGGCAAATGGGGCACAACAGTGACAACAGGTAAATCTAGGTAGTGGGTATCCAGATGTTCTTTGTACCAAGCTTAGAGCTTTTCTCTAAGTTTGACATTATTTACAAATAAAAGGTTAAAAAAGAGAAAGAAACTTCACACACCTAAAACTAAGTAGAAAAGCAACTTCCGGCCAGGCAAGGTGGGTCACACCCATCTCTACATAAAACTTTAAAATCTAGCCGGGCGTAGTGGTGCACACCTGTAGTCCCAGCTACTCAGGAGGCTGAGGTGGGAGGAACCCTGGAGCCCAGGAGTTCAAGGCTGCAGTGCCCTACGATGGCGCCACTGGGTGACAGAGCCAAACTCTGTTTCAAGAAAATGGGAAAAAAAATGAAAACCTAATAGACTCATTCCTTGAAAATTAGAAGCCGGGCATGGTGACTCACGCCTGTAATCCCAGCACTTTGGGAGGCTGAGGCGGGCAGATCACCAGGTCAGGAGATCGAGACCATCCTGGCTAACATGGTGAAACCCCGTCTCTACTAAAAACATACACAAAATTAGCCAGGTGTGGTGGCGAGCACCTGTAGTCCCAGCTATTCAGGAGGCTGAGGCAGGAGAACGGCGTGAACCCGGCAGGTGGAGCTTGCAGTGAGCCGAGATCACGCCGCTACACTCCAGCCTGGGCAACAGAGCGAGACTCCATCTCAAAAAAACAGAAAAAGAAAAAGAAAGAAAGAAAATTAGAATAGAGAAAAAGCCTGAAACAGTGTTTCTGATTCATCTCTAACAGACTAAGCTGATAGTGGCTAAGAATTTGCTGTGGTGGGATATCCTGAGAAAACAATAACCTGAAGTGAAGTAAACTCTAGCAGTGAATCTGATCTCTTCTCAGTTGTACAAATGTGCTGCGGGTAGTAACTTTGAAATGACCGCCAAAAAGTATACAGTTCACTTGGAAAAAAATTAAGAACTTATCATATTCCTTATGTAAGAAATATTAATGAGATCAAATACATGGAGTTGTCAAAAATAACAATGACTAAGAGGTACCTTCTTTCCATCTGTTTGTGCAAAGCTGTTTTCTCCAAGCCAAAATCCTATATACTCAAGGACTCTCTTCCCCCCTGAATTGAAGGAGCCACTGTTTTCTTAATGATACGTATCTTCTACTCCTATGACCCCATTCCAAGACCAAAGAGATGAGCTAGAATAACTTGGAGTCCAAGTGGAAAGTGTCCGTCTTCCTAGCAGAGACACAGAAAAGCACATCTAACTGTAGAGTTTAAACTCAAGAAATCCATAGATCAAGGTTTAATGTGATAAAAAGACATCACCTTAACAGGGCACATCTGATTAAGCTCTGACATTAAAAGGAATGACTGACAAATTAGATTCAAGTTCTAACACACTCAGAATTAATTTCTCTTCAAACAGCATGCCCAGTATCCTCCACTGACTCAGGACTAAAAAAAAATCAAACAGGGTCTAAATTCTTAGAATAACTTTAAACAAAAATTGAATCATTACTAATATACCTTGTTTTTTTTCTTTTATTTTTATTTGAGACAGAGTCTTCCTCTGTTGCCCAGGCTGGAGTGCAGTGGCACGATCTCGGCTCACTGTAACCTCCATCTCCAAGGTTCAAGTGATTCTCTTCCCTCAGCCTCCCGTGTAGCTGGGACCACAGGCGCACATCACATGCCCAGCTAATTTTTGTATTTTTAGTAGAGATGGGGTTTCACCACGTTGGCCCGGCTGGTCTTGAACTCTTGACCTCAGGTGATCCGCCCGCCTCTGCCTCCCAAAGTGCTGGGATTTACAGGAGTGAACCACTGCGCCCAGCCCCCACTAATATACTTTTCAAGGAGGGTTCAAAGCAACTATTTGTGTATAAAACTATGATTTTTATGAGCTTTCATTATTTCCTTCAACTGCAATGACCACAAACTACTCTCACAAGTCCTTCCTAACACAGGCCGAGCGTGGTGGCTCATGTCTGTAATCCCAGCCACTTGGATCTACGTGGTAGAGGTTGCAGTGAGCTGAGATGGCCCCACTGCACTCCAGCCTAGTGACAAAGCAAGACTCCTTTTAAAAAAAAAAAAAAAAAAAAAGGACTTACAAGAGTTGTTACTCTTGAGCCATGAAAGGAGGCTCATGAAGTTACATCATCTTGCTTGAGGTCAGTGTATAGGAGGAGAGATTACTGAGTAAAGCACTACCAAGTTTATATTAATAACTCAACAAACAGGCACTTAAGATACACCTAAGATGTGTACTACCCAACTGTGAGCCCAAGCCCTCCCTGCCTCCAAGAGCTGACAGTCTAGTAGGAAAGATGTGACCTAAAGTAGTAAGTGATCATGTGCTAAAAATAAATAGCACAGACCGGGCACAGTGGCTCACACCTGTAATCCCAGCACTTTCGGAGGCCAAGGCGGGTGGATCACAAGGTCAGGGGTTCGAGACCAGCCTGGCCAACACGGAGAAACCCCATCTCTACTAAAAATACAAAAATTAGCCGAGTGTGGTGGTGTGCGCCTGTAATCCCAGCTACTCAGGAAGCTGAGGCAGGAGAATCGCTGAGGCAGAGGTTGCAGTGAGCAGAGATCACCACTGCACTCCAGCCTGGGCGACAGGGCGAGACTCCATCTCAAAAAACATAAATAGGTCAGGCATGGGGGCTCACGCCTGTAATCCCAGCACTGTGGGAGGCTGAGGCGGGTGGATTATCTGAGGTCAGGGGTTTGAGACCAGCCTGGCCAACATGGTGAAACCCCATCTCTACTAAAAATATAAAAATTATTAGCTGGGCCGGGCGCAGTGGCTCAAGCCTGTAATCCCAGCACTTTGGGAGGCCGAGACGGGCGGATCACGAGGCCAGGAGATCGACACCATCCTGGTTAACACGGTGAAACGCCGTCTCTACTAAAAAATACAAAAAACTAGCCGGGCGAGGTGGCGGGCGCCTATAATCCCAGCTAGTAGGGAGGCTGAGGCAGGAGAATTGCTGGAACCCGGGAGGCGGAGGTTGCAGTGAGCCAAGATAGCGCCATTGCACTCCAGCCTGGGCAACAGGGCAAGACGCCATCTCAAAATAAATAAATAAATAAAATAAATAGCATAGACAATATGTTTCCTAAATGTTTTGACAAAGGAGATTCTTACTGCTGTGAGTTAGGGTGGTCAGGAACTAGCTTTAAGGCAGAAGAAAGAGATAAGCTGGGACTGGCAGGGTGGCAGGATTCTGAAAGGCATGGAGGAGGGTCCCACAGGCAGTCTTTAAATTTATGAAATACTGTATTTTCAAGTCCACACTCCTTTCTTTTATTTTAAAAGAACCCTGGGGTGGCAGGGTGAGGTGGCTCATGCCTATAATCTCAGCACTTTGAGAGGCCAAGCTGGAAGAAAGGATCACTTGAGCCCAGGAGTTCAAGACCAGCCTAGGCAATATGGTGAGACCCCCATCTCTAACAGAAAAAACTTTTTTTATTTAGCCAGGCGTGGTGGTGTGCAACTGTGGTCCCAGTTACTCAGGAGGCTGAGGCGGAAGGATTGAGGAGTCTTGAGCCAGGGAGATTGAGGCTGCAGTGAGATATGACTGTGCCTCTGCACTCCAGCCTGGGCAACAGAGTGAGAGGAGGGCCGGGAAAGAACGCTGGGAGATAATAAGCCTAACATGCCCCTAGTTTACAGATGACAAAAGTGAAGATGAGAAGCCTTGACCAGTTGACAAAATAAGCAAGGAAATCTGAGTGGTTTTTTCCCCTTCTAGCCCAGCAATCAAGTCTAGTGTGGAAGAGAATGAGAAATATAATTCAACCAGAGCAGAGAACCTGTGAGAGACATTAAAAGATAGGTTAGGTCAGACTGGTCCCAATTGCCAAACCAAAGACTCTGAACTTCATCCCTTCAAGCAATAGAAGGATTTCTAGCATTTCGAGAGGAAGGGAGAAAGAAACTAGATGCCTAAAGACTGGTTAGTTAGCTAGGGACGGGCACTGCAATAGCCCAGGTGAGAGATAATAAAGGTATGAATTTAAAAATACACAGAACAAACTAGATTTTAACATTTGTTTTAAACTAAAATCCCCAAGAAAACCGTTGAAAAATCTTGTCTCTTTTGTAAATCTGTTTCAGGGAGAAAAACCTCTAACCAACAAATTTCAGGAACATTTACTGAGAGCCCAAAGGGAGTAATAATTGACCAACAATCTAACATCATTAGAGATTTTAAACAGGCCTGATCAATTAAAACTAGAATTGTCAATAATACTGCAGGAATCTCAAGTTCACAAAGTTCAGGCTACCGAAACAAGGAATACTTATATGCAACTCACTGAACATTTTACTAAGTTTTCCAAAGATTTCTTGATTTTCCATTCAGGGAAGTTTGAGTTGGTCAACCGAAGGTCGACTTATTTCCATATGAAAGCCCTGACCCTGCTTATAGCACAGGATCTTGTAAAGGGCAAGGACCCAATAAACATTTGCAGAATAAATGAGGCCAGGCCTACGCTGCAGGAACTCCCTCCATCACAGGCAACTCGAATGCTAGTCTATTTCGAAAAAAGATCTCAACATCCTGGAATGAAGTCTGGAAGAAAAACCCTCCGGTTAGCGTTCGCCAGCCTTCCCATGTCGGGCCTCCCGCAAGGCCCTCACGGTGCTGTTTTCCCAAAGTAACGCCACCGTGCTACTTCCCGAGATGACAACCTCTCAGCTCCCTGCCATGTTACTCTCCCTCCAGCCAGATCCAGGAGTCGCGGACGCCTGGGGAAGTCTCCCAGCGGCCCGATCCTCGTCAGAGGAAGCGTTTTCGGGAGAGGGGACTGCCGCCCCTACAAGTGCCTTCCCGCGCCCTACTCACCGTGGCCGGGCGGCCGTGCTCGGGGCCGCTCAGCGGCGTCCAGGCGCGGCGGCCGCGGGGGCGCGGGCCGGGGCGGCGGCGGCGGGGCCGGGGCCGGCGGGCGGCTGCCTGTGCTTGCCGGCGCGCTTGGCCTTAGCCTGGATGCAGCGCTGATGCAGGGCGAAGGTGTGCTGGCGCTCCAGCTCCAGGCGCTCGGGCGACACGGCCTCGTAGCGGGCCTCGCAGGTGCTGTGGTGGCGCCGGCACAGCTCGATGCGCCGGCGAAGGCGCTCCATGACCGCGCTGTGCCGCGGCAGCGCGAACTCCGCCATGGGGCAGGTGGGCAGCACCATGGGCCGCGGGCTGCACGGGCCGGGCCTCTCAGGGCCGGCTGGCACTGCGGGCTTCGCTCCCCGCGGCTACCCCTGTACGCCTCACGGCCGCGCCATGCCTCCGAGGGTAGCGGAGCGGGCTCGCGCGCGGCGGCGGGTTTTCCTCCTGCCCCGCTCGGCCCGACCCCCAGCCGGCGCTTGCTGCCCACCTCAAGCCTCGGCCTGTTCCCACCGCCCCGGCCCCATTGTTTTCCGCGCTACCTCCGCGGCCGCCATCTTAAAATTGTTTTCGGGCCTCTCCGAAGAAGGCGGGGCCTCGGTAAGAGACCTAGTGCGTCACGGCTGATGAGCGGGGGCTCCGGCCAATCAGAGAAGGAAGAACCGGCCGCCCAAGGGCGTGGGGACGAGCACGCAAGAGGCGCGCTCGGGCTCCAGAGCGGTATTTAAAAGGTACTCTCAAGCGAAGGGCGGAGGGAAGCCCCTGGGCGGGCCTTAGTCCTGGGGGCGGAGCTAAGCATGACTGACAGGAGTCCGTCCAAGAGGCGGCTATTGGGTTCCTGCACGTCGCCCGCTGAAGGCAGGTCCTTCCGGCTCCCCCGAGGAAACGGGAATCTGGCAGGCCGGTGCGGCGCAGCTGGCCAGTCCCCGTCGCCCACCTGGCGGTACAGAGACCTTTCTTTTTATCTTTCAAATTTCGACTTTGATGAACTCTAAGTAACCATGCTATTTTAACTTCAGCCGTTTTACTTTGACCTTATTCCTTGTATCCAGCCCCATAATTGGTCAGAATCGTCTAGTGAGCTGGTAGTTTCCTCTTGCACCATCCCGAATCACTGGTAGTCAGTTTCCACCTATTTATAAAAGCCCGAGCAAGTTTCCAAAGTGCAGTATTACTCACTACTTAAAAAAAAAGTCCAGAAGATGTGAGCAAAAGCATGCAGGAGTCCAGCTCCGTTAGAGGGAACTGGAAATGCAAAGGATGACGTTTCACTGCAACCTCCGCCTTCCGGTTCAAGCGATTCTCGATTCTCCTGCCTCAGCCTCCCGAGTAGCTGGGATTACAGGCATGAGCCACCACGCCCGGCTGATTTTGTATTTTTAGTAGAGACGGGGTTTCTCCATGTTGGTCAGGCTGGTCTCCAACTCCCAGCCTCAGGTGATCCGCCCACCTCGCCCTCCCAAAGTCCTGCGATTACAGGTATGAGCCACCGCGCCCGGCCAAATACGGTCCTTTAGGTAAAACTGAGTTACTCAACAAAACCAAACCAAGACAAATTATGCCCCATAATTAAAACTAATAGGCAAAGGGGAGTAGAGGGACTGGAGCAATGAAACAGTTAGTACTAAAACTAGGTAGTGTGATGCCAAAGGATATCAGGAACTCTAGATATTGGCACTCTAATTGCTAAAAGGTTAAGCAGCAGGTGGCAGGAGGCTGCACACTGAGATACACCATCAGTAGCTCAAACATTTGTTACTCTAGCTTTTTAGCTCATGAGGTTTTATTTTAAAATGAAGAGAACAGTCAAGTATGTCTTCATACAAACGCAGCAGAAAAATACAAATACTAATGTTTTAAATGGAGAAGGTGGGCCACCAAGGCAAAAGTGCCATAATGCAGTCCAGCTTTTTTTTTTTTTTTAAGCATTCAAACATAGAACTTTTACACCAGAACTATTTCATTAATAGAAAAAATAGTAACTAGGAGCACTACATTCTGTGTACATACTTTTCTTCAGTATGTAACCTAAAAATTTAATAGCACATAAAAAAACTGGGCTAACTTTCAACAATATCCCTGAAGTATTTAAGTATACGTAAAATATGGAGTCTGATTCTGAACAAAGAATTTTCTAATAAAAATTTCAAAGTTCAGTGGTTCCCCTAAGTCTTAAAGAATATTATCTACAAATTACCAGTAGCATTCCCTCCTTTTCTGAGCTGCTGTCCACACTATTATACAACAAAAACTACTGCACTGCAATCATGTGGGCAGGAAGAGGAAAGGGCTAAACGTAAGAGACTGCATCAAACTCATGTGGTGAGACAAAGTCATTATTTCACTGTCCATAATAGTTTCTGCATATTAGTGAACTTTCACATAGTGGCCAATTAAAGGAAGATCAACCCATTTGAACATAGTAACACACACACATTGAAGGTTACTATGAAGAAATTCAGTCAAAAGCAGACAGTTAACACAGGGCTTTAATGTAACACCATTTAGTAACGTGACAAATTGAAAAGTGAGGAGTACTTTGTGGACAAGAAAATGGAGGAACACATCTGATGGAGAGTGGGCATTTGACAACAATGGAACAGGTAACCAGCATGTAAAATCATAATATAAGTGTCTTTTTAAGAGCTGGAAGCTGCTGCTGGTCTTTCGTTAATATGTCAGACATTTAATCAGGAACCTGGACCTTCAAAAAAAAACTGAAAAAAGAACCAAGAAAAGGCATTTTTGTTTTGAACAAACTTTACTAAATAACCCTGGAAAGGCAATGAACGATCTGACAATTTAAGCTCTAATGATTTAAAGCTCAGCTAGAAGAAAGTGAGGCGTGACATATACTGTCAACGGAGGGTGAAGGAGGCAGATTTCTGGAAATGCAATGATCCCACACATTTGCTTCAAGGAGAAACCTGTAGACATATTTTCAGGTCTTGCTAAGTAACAACTGTTTATTTGTAATCAATACATCTGGGAAAGTCTGCTATGTAGCTAAGGTCACTGTGACCACAGACCAACAGATGAAAAGGAAAAAGCACTGAACATTCAGCAAGAAAAATACATCCCATCCTCTAAAGAATTTAAGTGAACCAGTTTAAAAGAAAAAAAAATACAAACAGCCTTCATCTTTTACAAATATATTTCCTTCCCAATATCTTCCCAATATAAACACTGTGGAGTGTTTATATAATCAGTGCAAGGAACAGTATCATCGGTACATTTGAAAGCCTCTAAAGAACAACTAAAGCTAAAATAACATCTAACTCTGAATACGTTTCAGTGTAGAGTAATAACAACATTATTACACTATAGTGGTGTGGGAGAGGCTCTGATAGCACCCATCTGCATTCCACATGAAAAAACAAACCTAAGATCACTTTAAAAAATTCTACAAGCCACATTAAAAAAAAATTTGAACAGGACTGCTTTATTGTGTAATTTATGACACAACTGTTACATGAATTGCAAATGAAGGCTTAAAATATTTAGCAGCTATAAAAAAAAATCAGATAACTCATGCTTCATGTCACTCCTCCCACAAATACTTCTAGTCTGTTCAACTGCAGTCAATTCTGTATTGGCTCACCTGTGAATTAGACTTCTAAAGTCTTTACACAGAGTAAAAGAAATGGATAAAAATCAAAGATTGTATTCTATTCTGTACTTTGACCCTGGAAAGGTATGGGTCTGCTTAAAAGAAAGAAGAAACATACACGTAATCACAATAAAGCTTAACATTATGCAGGGCTTATAATCATTTTCAGCAACGGACTGCAAGCTGCACTGTGAAGAAAATGCATAGCAGAGGAGAAAGCTGGGGATTTGAGGAAATAGGTAAGGAAAACAGTGTCAACACAGTGGAAGAAGTGATGAAGACATCTACTCCGGAGCTCACGTGCCATGCCCTGCTAGCATTCCTTAACAAGCCACCTGCTCCAGAAGGCCACAGCCTGACCCTCCCAAGTGCAGTATGAATGCCCAAGTGCCACATGAAGCCACCTCCTCCACTACCTGCAAAGCTGTCTGGGAACTGAGCTACAGAACACACGCGCTTTCTGGTCTAACCAACATCAAGTGAAAAATTTTTTTTTCTTATATATCTATTTTTAATACAACTTAAATGCAACTTTTATATAAATTTGGGCTTCTATTCAGTCCCTCTCCTCAGTTTCCTTAGGAGGAACTGAGTAATGGAAGCAAACAAAACAAGATTATAACCACAAATGACTGCACTTTAAACGTGATTATCAATTTTGAGGGACAGAGATGTGAATGTTTTACAATACCAAACTTTAAAAAAATTCTATTATAAAAACTGCAACTCATCTCCCTAACATTTTTAAATGATGGTATTATGTTTGCACAAACAGATTAATACATTAAATTAAGCCAAGATCTTAAAGACTGGCAAAGTTCTATCATTCTATTTTAAAAAACAAAGATGTTAAAAAAAAAAAAAAGTTAGTTTGCCTCATGTTACATTTCACAACCATTATGTTAAATGTTTTCTTTTCTACAGAAACAGGGTCCTTTATATCACAACTGCAAGTATTTACTGCTAGATGTTTAAAGTTACACAGACTAGTGTTCAACTGGAGCCTGCTGATGGTGATGTCTTGAAGTTTTCTGAATTTCAATCTAAGGTGTGCCGGGTCCTCTCCTAGGACCACTCTTGCAGGGGGTAGGGAGAGGAAATCACAGATCAAGCTCTTAAGATTGTTTCACTCTCTTCGTGGCTTTCTGTTTCTTGGTGATCTGTTCAAAATTTCATCCTCCTATTGATGGAAAAGAAAAGAAATTCACTATAATTAGCACATTTAAAACACAATAAAAGTTCACCATATTTTCAAGATCAGCCGGGCTGAGGGTAACTTATTTGAGGAAAAAATGAGAAAAATGATTAGAAGAAAATGCACCAAGAAGAATGGTTGTCTCAGAGGTGGTGGAATTATTCCTACTTCAGTTTAGTCTTTATTGTTTTCTATCAGCATCCACTTTTCTCAATCTAACCCATAAACGTATTCTTAAAAAAGGATCAGACACTGTGGTTTCTTAATCTTGCTTAAGTGATTTCTTAATCTTGCTTAATCCCAAACAATCTACTGGGCTATGGCACACTCGCCCCAGTCTGAGGGTAAGAAACCAAGGATTCATGAAGATGGAAGGCTATCCAAGTAGACTGACTCCAAGGCTGCTGCTCTTTGTACTCTATCACAAGTTGCTAAGATTGTAAACTACCCTATGAAAATATTCCTTTTTTAAAAAATGCACCAGCAACTTTTTAACATGTGAGGCAGTTAGGGGGAAACATGGTCTCTACTTTTAAGAACTGCATTCTAGTTAAGACAGAACATATCCATTGAAAATATACAAAAGATACAGATAGCAATGACCTTTATTAATAGGAAGGCAGAGTTGTAGCTGGAAGTAAAACCTGAGGAGAGCTTTCCAGGAGAGACCAGACTGAGACACAGAGGTGCTGGGAGAAGGACTTTAGTAGGCAATGGTACAGACAATGACTGTTCCCTTTCTCTCATACTCTATATATCCAATCTACCACAAAACCAAGATCCAGAACCCTAACTAGTTCTCATACCCTCTGTTCCTCTCCTGTCACCCTTTGTGGGGCCACCATATCTTTCCTAGATGATTACAGGAACCTCCTAACTGGTCTCCCTGATTCTCACTGGTATACAGGAAACACAGCAGACAGTCATCATCCTGTGACAACTGTGTCCAGTAGCCTGTGATGGTTGCCTGCTTCACTAGGAGGGAAAGCCAAGTCCACACAACAGCCTGTCTAACCCGGAGCCTTCTCCACCCTTCTTTTCTCCACTCTGTCCACTCACCATACTGGCTTTGTAGACCACTTTAGGCCCTCAATACTGGCTGCTCTCTCTGCCTGGAATGCTCTTCCCACTTACATCCCCATGGAAAAGTTCTCTATCTCTTTCAAGTCTTTGGTCCAGTGTCATCTTTCGAGTAAGGTTTTTAACATGGTGACCCGCCCTACCTCTAGCACTTTTAATACTTTTTCCTGTTTTAATTTTTCATAGTTTCTGACTTCCTAATATGCTGTATTGTTTACTTCCTTACAATGTTTACTGCTCATTGCCTGTTTCCCCCAAGTAGAATTTAAGCTCCCTAAAGGCACGGTATCTTTGTCTGTCTTATTCACTGACAATGCCTACAACAAAATGGGCACTCAACACACATCAGGTAAATGAATGAATGAACCAATCTATGGATAACGGGGACAAAAAGTTTAGAACACAGTGATTTGTATAAGAAATTCTTTTCAGGGCACTGTGAGGAGAGGCAAATAGACTGTTAATGACCTGAAGTTTCCTTCTTAGCAAGCATTTTATTATCCCCCTACAACCTTCTGCTTATTCCAGAAAATCATTTTCAGCTACAAAGATACTTTGGAGAGGCAGACGTAGCTTAAAATTATCAAACAAAACACTGACCAGTATCACAAAGAATTCCACTTCAACAAAATTGGTTTTAACAGAACTTTTACTGCCATAAGCCACTGTAAACTACCCTATTGAAATATTCCCTTTAAATACATGTAACTTAAACTTGGAAAAACAAAATGTGTGACCCCTTTCCTTTACCTCTGCTTTAGGTTTTCTGTCTTCCTCCTCTTGACTGACAGTGCCACCATCTTCTTCAGCATCACTTTTCTGTTTCTCTTCTAAGGCATAAGTTAAACAACTGAGCAAAACCTGACTATTTTTGGTGATTATACATTAGCATTAGAACACATCTCTAGATCTACGACACTTTTTTTTTTTCTTGAGATGGAGTCTCGCTCTGTCACCCAGGCTGGAGTGCAGTGGCGCGATCTCAGCTCACTGCAACCTCTGCCTCCAGGTTCAAGCGGTTCTCCTGCCTCAGCCTGCCGAGGAGCTGGGACTACAGGCGCCTGCCACCTCACCCGGCTAAATTTTTGTATTTTTAGAAGAGACGGGGTTTCACTGTGTTAACCAGGTTGGTTTCGATCTCCTGACCTCGTGATCCACCCGCCTCGGCCTCCCAAAGTGCTAGAATTACAGGCGTGAGCCACTGTGCCTGGCCAACAAATTCTTTTTTTAAGAGACAGGATCTCGCTGGGTGTGGTGGCTCACGCCTGTAATCCCAACACTTTGTGAGGCCCAGGTGGGAGAATCGCTTGAATCCGGGAGGCAAAGGCTGCAGTGAACCAAGATCACACCACTGCACTCCAGCCTAGGCAACAGGGCCAGACCACATCAAATATATAAATAAGTAAATAATAAATCAGCTGGGCATGTGGTCCCAGCTACTTGGGGACGGGGGAGGCTGAGGTAGGAGGATCACTTGAGCCTATAAGTTCGAGGCTGTGGTGAACTGTGATTGTGCAATTGCACTCCAACCTGAATGACAGAGTGGGACCTTGTCTTAAAAAATAAAAAAGAGGCCGGGCGCAGTGGCTCAAGCCTGTAATCCCAGCACTCTGGGAGGCCGAGACGGGCGGATCACGAGGTCAGGAGATCGAGACCATCCTGGCTAATACAGTGAAACCCTGTCTCAACTAAAAAATACAAAAAACTAGCCGGGCGAGGTGGCGAGCGCAGGAGAATGGCGTAAACCCGGGAGGCAGAGCTTGCAATGAGCTGAGATCCGGCTACTGCACTCCAGCCTGGGCGACAGAGCAAGACTCCGTCTCAAAAAAAAATAAAATAAAATAAAAAAATTTAAAAATTAAAAAAAAAGAGTCCGGGCGCAGTGGCTCACGTCTGTAATCCTCGCACTTTGGGAGGCCGAGGTGGGCAGACCATGAGGTCAGGAGATCGAGGCCATCCTGGATAATGCGGTGAAACCCTGTCTTTACTAAAAATACAAAAAAATTAGCCAGGCATAGTGGCGGGCGCCTGTAGTCCCAGCTACTCGGGAGGCTGAGGCAGGAGAATGGTGTCAACCCGAGAGGCAGAGCGTGCAGTGAGCCGAGATCGCACCACTGCACTCCAGCCTGGGCGACAGAGCGAGACTCCGTCTCAAAATAAATACATACATACATACATACATACATACATACATACATACAAAATAAAAATAAAAAAGAGAGAGAGAGAGACAAGACCTCACTCTGTTGCTCAGCTGGAGTGCAGTGGTACTATCCTGGCTGACTACAGCCTTAAACTCCTGGGCTCAAGCGATTTTCCTGCTGCAACCTCCCAAAGTGCTAGGATTATAGGCTTGAGCCACCATGCCTGGCTAAAAACAATCTTTAACTTGACTGTAAAGGTTTAACGACATCGTAGGGTCTTGGCTTAAAGCAGATTTTCTGGACTCTATTTCTTACCAAGTTTCTCTTCTCCCTCCTCCTCCTCATCTCCCTTGTCCTTTTCCTCTTCCTTCTCTTCTTCTTCTTCCTTCACATCTGGCTGAGGTGCATCAGTTTTCTTATACTCCATAGCACTGGTCTGTTTCTGAAATGTTCCCCAAAGTACAATTTTGTTTACATGTTCAGGTATTATGTTATATAATTCCTGAATGCCTACAGGCAAAGTTCTGTTCCAGGCTGTATACAGGGATAAATATATAGAAACGAATAAGATGTAATTCCTACCCTGAAGAGTGTGTGTGCACATGCGTGTGCGTACATGCGCTTGTGTGTTTCAAGGTAGAATAAAAACAAAAGGGCCAGACAGGAAAATTCGGGTCAAAAAAAGGTGACTGAGGCACAGATACAAAGAATAGTGTCAGAGGATAAGGCTGGAAAAGGAACTTGGGATCCAGTTACAAAGTGCTATGAATGCCAGATGAAGCATAATCCTCATTTAGTAGAAGTAGAGGGCCAAAATAAGACTTCCTTTTTTTATGATAGCACATGCAAAAAAGGCTAGACAAGAAAAACTAACAATAAGGCTGTGGTACCCCAACATACTGTTTTCAGAGTGGGGAAGGTGAAGGCAGAATGGATAATGAGGAATCAAAGACTGAATTTCAAAGAATAGAAATAGGTATGCCAGCAGGAAAAGCTGATTATTGCCCAAGTGACTAGTTTTATATCGAAGTTTATTGTTTTTTTTTAGAAAGCCACTGCCGAACATTATGGAGAGTAATAGATTAGGATAAATAATAAAAGCAACTAAGGGGCTATAAATCCTGTTCCCATCTGGGCACAATAAATGGCCACTGAGGAACAGTAAGTAAGGTTTCTGAAGTCATCACCAAACATGGCTCAGTCATTACTGAGCCACTACAAAGAAAACCTCAGGCAACATTTCTTAGTTATTTTTAATAATCACCAGAGTGATGTCTCTAAAAGTGATTCTAAAAACAAACTTCCTACCTTTCCAGAACAGCAGAAGAGGATAACCAGGAACACGGGCAGGGCTACAGTTAGAATATAGACCACCCACAGCCACGGGCGCTCTTCAGCTGCCTCGATCATCTGCCCCACAACGCCTGGCTGGAAAACAAGACAGGACTGGCTAAAAGTTCCGGCTTTTGACACCAAACATAGACCGCGTTGTTCTTCCACAGTTTAATTATGGCACGGCACTACACAGGAGCTTCTTTTTCAGAGAAAATGTTCATTAAATGTAAAAAAGAAATTAGAGAAAGCCTCCATCCTCTTGCTCTCCTTATAATCATGGTGATTTCACTCTCATAGGTGCAGAAGCTGGCTTCTACATCACCTGCAAAAGGCTCCCCAACCTCAGGGTCCGGTGAATTTCTTATCTCAGTATCCCTGGCTCTCCAATTCTTAGGGTGGCCACATGACCAGTTGTTTGACAATTCTGTATGTAGTGTAAACCGAGATTCAACATATAAGAGTGCATTAAAATATAGCCTAAATGACAAATTTTGAAATATATACCCAGATAATAAAAAAAAAAACCCTGAACATAACACAGGTAGACTCTAAAGCCACTACATTAGACTAATGAAACCATGCCCCAAAGCCAATGTTGTGTCTTCTACATGCATATATATGGTTGTACTTTTTATGCCAATATTGCCAAATGAAGAAAAAGATAAACCTTAACACAGACTTTCACAAAATAACAGCTCCTTACAATAACATACAAATGCACCAGCAGCAAACACGAACCTCAGCAGCCCCATCAGCAGCTTTCTTCAGGCCCCATCCATCATTGGCCCAGTCATCTACTACTCTTCGATCAGCACAAATGATAAAGTTGTCAAAAAAAATGTCAGAGGTCATGGACCACAGCTCCAAACCAACAGCACTAAAGGGAGTCATTCTGAAAGGCTCCAGGTCTTCAAAGAAATCTGGATTTGGTATTTTCCTGGGTTTCCAGATTCCCTAGAAAAAAATGTTTTAGAAAATGATTTCAGATAATGATCAACAAAAGTTTGTGGTGAATCTACTGTAAGAGAAATTTTGCATGAACAATTGGGAGAAATGCCAACTTCATGAAACTTGAAATAAGCAACAGGAAAATAAATAATAAATGCTACAGATTATTTTACACACTCTGCCTCTAAGATTGCAGGACTCCAACTACTTCCAATTTCTACTATCACCCATGACCTTGGTCCAAACCAACCCCTCAAGTTCCTGGCACATTCAACAGCCTCCACTCTTACCAGCTGCTAATGAGAATGGGAGCGTAAGTCAGTACATACTTCTTCAGTGGTGATTTAAAATAAAACATACATGATCATCAACCAGCTATTCACTTCTAGATAACTACCTAGAGAAATACTTACAACATACACCCAGATATGTACAAGGATTATTACAGCAGCAGTGACTCTGAAAGCAAAAGTGACAATCCACCTAAATGGCCACCAACAGGAGAACTAAAGGGCAACTTCTTTTTCACTGCAACCTCTGCCTCCTGTGTTCAAGTGATCCTTGTGCCTCAGCCTTGTGACTGAGCAGCTGGGACTACAGGCGTGTGCCACCATACCCAGCCAATGTTTGTGCTTTTAGTAGAGATGGTGTTTCATTACGTTGGCCAGGCTGGTCTCGAACTCCTGACCTCAGGTGATCCACCCCCCCTCAGACTCTCAAGTGCTGGGATTACAGGCGTTGAGCCACTACACCCGGTCTAAAGGGCAACGTTTTAAAGTAAAATTTTATTTTATCTTATTGCTTGACTACACAATTAAAAATACATTCACATAACATCTTTAAAGACTATGAGGAAAAAAAAATTTACAAACAGAAAAACATATATTAGTATATGTATATATACATAGACTATGCAAAGATCCTGCTGCAATGTTTTCACAGTATCAGAGCAGCTTCTCCTGTTTCTCTATATCTATATACATATATTAGTATATGTATATAGACAAAGTAAAAATTAATGATTATAAATAATTTTAATTGCCACTCTTTGTAGAGATTATAAATAATTTTACTTGACTAGAAAGATAAAAAGAACAAAAGTCTGAGGGTGTACATTTCTGCATGAGGCCCAAAGCTTCACAACCTTACTACTTGTATCCTTACCATCTCCCCTTTGGGCCTCAATCTTTTTATAGTTGCAAGCATTGAGGCCAAGCAGTGAGCTGACTTGTAGTCAAGATGCCGACTCATACCCACAGTCCTCTACCCACCACGTCGCAGACTGTCCAGACTCAGCTGTGGATCCTATGGCTGAAGCAACCCTGGCACCCAGGAGCAGGGTACCCAAATCAACAGTTTTCCATTTTTCTTTTCCTTCTGTTTTTAAATATAGTTACAAAGGAATTATGAAAGTTATTCTTGGCTAGGCACAGTGGCTCCCGCCTGTAATCCCAGGACTTTGAAGGGCCGATGCAGGTGGATCACCTGAGGTTGGGAGTTCAAGACCAGCCTGGCCAACATGGTGAAACCCTGTCTCGACTGAAAATACAAAAAATGAGCCGGGTGAGGTGGTGCACGCCTGTGCTCCCAGCTACTCGGGAGGCTGAGGCAGGAGAATCGCTTTAACCCAAGGTGGAGGTGGCAGTGTGCTGAGATTGCACCACTGCACTCTAGCCTGGGCGCTAGAGTGAGACTCAGTCTCACAGAAAAGGAAGTTGACCGGGTGCGGTGGCTCATGCCTGTAATCCCAGCATTTTAGGAGGCTGAGGTGGGTGGATTGCGAGGTCAGGAGTTCGAGACCAGCCTGGCCAACATGGTGAAACCCCGTCTCTACTAAAAATACAAAAATTAGCCAGGCGTGGTGGCAGGCACCTGGAATCTCAGCTACTAGGGAGTCTGAGGCAAGAGAATTGCTTGAAACTGGAAAGCAGAGGTTACAGTGAGCCAAGATCACGCCACTGCCCTCCAGCCTGGGTAGAAGAATGAAACTCCGTCTCAAAAAAAAGAGAAAAAGTTATTCACTCCAGTTTCTAGGTTTATCTTTGCAACACCTCACCCAATAAGCTCTCTTTCAACTTAGGATGTCTACCTTCTGCTTTTAATTCAATAGCTTGAATATAATGAACCACCATAATGACCAACCTGGCAGCCTGACTCTAGATAAAACTTCTATCTGAATACAAACAGATCAATGAAAGCAACTCAACCATCAAGAGGCACAAACCTGGTAACTGGGATTGTCAATCATAGGAGGCTTCCATTTGCCTTTATAATTGGGGTTGTCAATCATAGGTCGCTGCCAGACACCACATCCAGGGGCTGACTCGCATTTAGGGTTGGCAATCTGAGGAGCCTCCCATTCTCCATCCATGTCTTCATCCCTATGGTGGTACAAACAACAAATTATAAACAGGTTCTGTGATGGAGGACTATGAACAGCTGGCTGGCCCAGGGCTGCCAAGATCCTGCTGAAATGTTTTCACAGTATCAGACCAGCTTCTGTTTCTGTTTTTCCAGTAATAACAGTTTTGAGGAAAAATATATTTTTTAAAAAAGAAGAAAATATAATTAAAATTGTCAAATTCTACCCTGAAATTGGGGAACTTGGCTATATTTAAGTATTGTTTGACTTCAATAAAAACAGGTAACTTATGCTGGGTGTGGTGGCTCATGCCTGTAATCCCAGCACTTTGGGAGGTCACGGCAGGCAGATCACTTGAGGTCAGGACTTTTTAAGATCAGCCTGGCCAACATGGTTAAAGCCCGTCTCTACTAAAAATACAAAAAATACAAAAATTTGCCAGGTGTGGTGACACACACCTGTAATCCCAGCTACTCGCAAGGCTGATACAGGAGAATAGCTTGAACCCAGGAGGTGAAGGTTGCAATGAGCTGAAACTGCCACTGAACTCCAGCCTGGGAGATAGAGTGAGACTCCATCTCAAAAAAACAAACAAAACAACCTACGTAATTAAAAAAGTTAACTGAAGTTCTTACCAGTCCTCAGGTTTCTCTGCGTCTGGATCAGGTACATACTCGGGCTCATCATCTAACCAGCCTTCAGGTTTTGTGGCCTCTTCATCTGGAATCTTAGCAGGGGCATCTTCATCCCTTAAACACAAAAGAAAAAGCCAATTATGCCAATGCTGGTCACAGTACAGTACCACTTTGTGGATCAGAACAGAGTATTCTAAAAATATTTTGGTTTTAATCACAAAATTTTAAATAATTCTTCTTAGAAAATTCTTGTAAATCATATGTCTGCTAAGGGTCTAGTAACTCAATAACTCTTTACAACTCAATAATATAAAGACAACCCAATTTAAAAATGGGCAAATGATTTTAATAGACATTTCTCCAAAGAAGACATACAAATGTATAAATATACAATACAAACATATAATAAGCATACGAAAAGATGCTTAACATCATTAGCCATCAGGGAAATGCAAATCAAAACCACGATACCACTTAGTACCAAGATGGCTATAATAAAAAAGACTCATAAAAACAAGTGTTGGAGAGAATGTAGAGAAACTGAAACCCTCATACACTGCTGGTGGGAAAGTAAGATGGTACTGCTGACTTGGAAAACAGTTTGGCAGTTTCTCAAAAAATTAAATAGTTACCACATGACCCAGCAATTCCACCTGTAGGTACATATACCCAAGAGAAATGAAAATATATATCTATACTAGGCAGAGTGGCTCATGCCTGTAATCTCAGCACTTAGGGAAGCCAAGGCAGGAGGATCATTTGAGGCCACACCGACCTGGGCAACAAGCTGAAACACAGTCTCTAGTAAAAAAATACACAAGGCCAGGCGCGGTGCTCACACCCGTAATCCCGGCACTTTGGGAGATCAAGGCGGGCAGATCACCTGAGGACAGGAGTTTGAGACCAGCCTGACCAATATGATGAAACCCTGTCTCTACTAAAAAACACAAAAATTAGGTCAGGTGCAGTGGCTCATGCCTGTAATCCCAGCACATTGGGAGGCCAAGGTGGGCAGATCACCTGAGGTCCGGAGTTTGACACCAGCCTGACCAACATGGAGAAACCCCATCTTTACCAAAAATACAAAACTAGCCAGGTGTGGTGGCACATGCCTGTAATCCCAGCTACTCAGGAGGCTGAGGCAGGAGAATCACTTGAAACCGGGAGGCAGAGGTTGCGGTGAGCCGAGGTCGCACCATTGCACTCCAGCCTGGCCAACAACAGCGAAACTCCGTCTCAAAACAAAAAAGAAAAAACATACACAGCCAGGCACGGTGGCACATGCCTGTAATCCCAGCCCTCTGGGAGGCCGAGGCTGGTAGATCACTTGAAATCAGAATTTTGAGACCAGTCTGGCCAACATGGTGAAATCCCATCTTTACTAAAAATATGTT
>NW_016827557.1:489587-493805 GCF_001698545.2 Rhinopithecus bieti
CGCCATTCTCCTGCCTCAGCCTCCCGAGTAGCTGGGACTACAGGCGCCCGCCACGGCGCCCGGCTTTTTTTTTGTATTTTTAGTAGAGACGGGGTTTCACCGTGGTCTCGATCTCCTGACCTTGTGATCCCCCGCCTCGGCCTCCCAAAGTGCTGGGATTACAGGCGTGAGCCACCGCGCCCGGCCAAAAATACAAGTATTTTTTGTAGTGGTGCACGCTTGTCGTCCCAGTTACTTGGAGGCTGAGGCATGAGCACAGTAGTGCATGCTTTTAGTCCCAGTACTTGGGAGGCTGAGGCACGAGAATCGTTTGAACCTGGGAGGCAGAGGTTGCAGTGAGCCGAGATCATGCCACTGCACTACAGCCTGGGCGACAAAACGAGACTCTGTCTCAACAAACAAAAAACCCACAAAAATTAGCCAGGTGTGCATACCAGCAGTCCCAGCTACTTGGGAAGCTAAGGCGGGAGATGATCGCTTGACCCAATGAGGTGGAGGTTGCAGTGAGCCATGACCGTACTACTGCACTCCCACCTGGGCAACACAGAGACCATGTCTAAAGAAAAGAGATCAGGCGTGGTGGCTCATGCCTGTAACCCAGCACTTTGGGAGGCTGAGGCGGGAGGATCACCTGAGGTCTGGAGTTCGAGACCAGCCTGGCCAACATGGTAAAACCCCGTCTCTACTAAAAATACAAAAATTAGCTGGGTGTGGTGGCACGCACTTGTGATCCCAGCCATTTGGGAGGCTGAGGCGGGAGAATCACTTGAACTTGGGAGACAAAGGTTGCAGTGAGCTGCACTCCAGCCTGGGCAACAGAGCCAGACTCCATCTCAAAAAAAAAAAAAAAAAGCAAGAAAAGAAAAGCATATTTATATAAAAACCAGTACATGAACATTCATAGCAGCATCATTCATAATCACAGACAAAAAGGAGCAAACAACCTAAATGTCTACCAAGGCAGGGATAAATAAAATGTGGCATTATCAAACCAGTAGAATTTATTCAATCATAAAAAGGAATGCAGTACTGATATATGCTTCAACACAGATAAAACTGGAAAACACTGTGCTAAATGAAAGCAACTGGACAGAGAAAGCCACATACTGTATGATTCCATTTATATGAAATATACAAAGTAGACAACTGCAGAGAGGCAGAAAGCAGGTTAGTGGTTGCTGGGAGTTGTGGGGAGGAAACAGGGAGTGACTGCTTAATGGGTACAGAGGTCTTCTTAGGTGATAAAGCTAGTTAAGGTATATAATACTGAACAAGGCTAAGTCCAAATCTCATATGCACCAAATATACAAATAAACTTGGCATTTATACTAGTGCAGTATAAACGTTCAGTTACATGTATCTTACCTTTCAAGGAGGAAAAAGATCATCTAGAATTTAATTGCTAGGCATAGGAGGATACTTTTACAAAGGGTAAGAATTTCTTCACTTTCTGACATTTCTGGAGTCACTGTATGAAGTTGGAAGCTCAAAGATAGCCATATACAAGAATCCAGCCCCAGCTATCTTCATTTCTCCTCACTCTTCAATGTGCACCCTATATAAAAGGCCATGTAATTTCTCCCTTGCATGTCAAGCTTATTGCTGCTCCTCTACTTCTGCATATGACATTCTTCAATCAGAAACGACCGTTCCCATATTCACCAACTCCTTGACTCTCACCCCTTTCCAGCTACTCTAATAGTTTCCCTACAGATTGGACTGCATCATGGATTACTGAAATTATCAGAGCTCACTCAACCAACATTTGGCTGTTCCAGCCACATGGAATATGTGGAATGCTTCCTTACACTTGAAGACAGGTCCCCAAGACTCACCAGTCATCTGGCTTGACAGCTTCTGGATCTGGGATTTTTGGTCTTTCATCCCAATCCTCGGGCTTCCGGTCTTCTGGGTCCTCAATTTCACGTGAAGGATTTACAGGAGGAGTCATGTCATTGAGCAGATTTCCACTATTCACCACAGATTGGTCAACTAGTATTTCAAAACTATTGTCTGGATTCAAGACTGAAAAAAACATTAAATGGTATTAAAAGCACTTAATTTTCCAAGCTCCCTTTACCATAATACAAAAGATCATGACTTCTAACATGAAGCAGCAGAAGTATGACCTGAGGCTTTGGGGTAAGAACAATGCCTGGTTCTTCGGGTCTTGGGCAAGTTAGTGCCCATTTCCTTATGCACAAAACATGAATGCTTAGTTCCTCAGGTTTCTAAGAATTACAGCAAATGATAGTTAAAATCTTTAACACCAAAGACTTTACTTATAGACACTAAAAAAAAAAAAAATCAAGAAACCTTAATAAACTAACATGATTATTGGGCTTATACATACATAACAGTGAGCAAATTAGTGGACTTATAACTACTTCCCATTACAAAAGGCCCATTTCTTTATTTCTAATAGAGCTGGTATTATTACCATGTCACTGAAATTACACAAACCTCTAATTTATTAAAACACATGTCCACTGATGGTTCTATTTTTTAACTCCCACGGAGAATGAAAAAACAAGTTTAAATCCATAAAAGCTTTTTTTAAAATTTTATTTTATTTTTTTGAGACAGAGTCTCGCTCTGTCTCCCAGGCTGGAGTGCAGGGTGTGATCTCTGCTCACTGCAACTCCTGCCTCCCAGGTTCAAGCGATTCTCCTGCCTCAGCCTCCGGAGTAGCTGGAACTACAGGCGGCCCCGTGCCACCACACCCAGCTAATTTTTTGTATTTTAAGTAGAGATGGAGTTTTGCCATGTTGCCCAGGCTGGTCAATCCACCTAACCTCAGCCTCCCAAACTGTTAAGATTACAGGGGTGAGCCACCATGCCCAGCCACATGGGCCCCATAAAAGCATCTTAAGTGTGACATATATTAAAGGCCAGATTCCACACCTAGATATCTAACACGTGGGTGATTGAGTTATAGCACATCCAGACAAGAAATCCTATGCTGCTGCATCAGTGATAATGAAAACGAATATTTTTGTGAGGAAGAACTTCACACTCTTTTGTTAAGAAAGTTAGGGCTGGGTGTGGTGGCTCATCCTGTAATCCCAGCACTTTGGGAGGCCAAGGCAGGTGGATCACTTGAGGCCGTGAGTTGGAGACCAGCCTGGCCAACACAGTGAAACCCTGTCTCTACTGAAAGTACAAAAACTAGGTGGGCACGTTGGTGCACACCTGTAAACTCAACTACTTGGGAGGCTAAGGCACAAGTATCGCTTGAACCCGGGAGGTGGAGATTGCAGTGTTTCTGTCTCAAAAAGAAAAAAATTAGGGTCAGGCGTGGTGGTTCATGCCTGTAATCCCAGCACTTTGGGAGGCTGAGGCGGACAGATCATGAGGTCAGGAGATCAACACCATCCTGGCTAACATGGTGAAACCCCGTCTCTACTAAAAATACAAAAAATTAGCTGGGCGCGGTGGTGGGCGCCAGTAATCCCAGCTACTCGGGAGGCTGAGGCAGGAGAATGGCGTGAACCCGGGAGGCAGAGATTGCAGTGAGCCAACATTGTACCACTGCACTCCAGCCTGGGCGACAGAGTGAGACTCCGTCTCAAAACTAAAAAAAAAGTTAGATACAGCACGTAAAGTTGTATATGTGTACATACACATATGGACAAAGATATATCACAATGTTGATGTTTAAGATAATTTTAAGTGACCTCTGTGTATGTTTTTTTTGTTTTGTTTTGTTTTGTTTTTTGAGATGGAGTCTCGCTCTGTCGCCCAGGTTGGAGTGCAGTGGTGCGATCTCGGCTCACTGCAAGCTCCGCCTCCCAGGTTCATGCCATTCTTCTGCCTCAGCCTCCTGAGTAGCTGGGACTACAGGCACCCACCAATGCACCCGGCTAATGTTTTGTATTTTTAGGAGAGATGGGGTTTCATGGTGGTCTCAATCTCCTGACCTCATGATCCGCCCGCCTCAGCCTCCCAAAGTGCTGGCATTACAGGCATGCGCCACTGCACCCAGCCCATTGTGTGTGTGTGTGTTTTTTTTCTTTTTTTTTTTGAGGTGGAGTCTTGTTCTGTCACCCAGGCTGGAGTGCAGTGGCCGGATCTCAGCTCACTGCAAGCTCCCCCTCCCGGGTTCCCGCCATTCTCCTGCCTCAGCCTCCCAAGTAGCTGGGACTACAGGCACCCGCCACCTCGCCTGGCTAGTTTTTTGTATTTTTAGTAGAGACGGGGTTTCACCGTGTTAGCCAG
>NW_016827557.1:496211-498969 GCF_001698545.2 Rhinopithecus bieti
AAAAAAAAAAAAAAAAAAAAAAAAGAAAAGAAAAGAAAAAAAGGTTATTATATTCTTCAGAAAGAAGCATGCCTATTTATGATCTCAAACTAGCAGGAAAAGCTTCAATAAACAAACCAAAATAAACCTATATCAAAATGATTCAACTCAATTGTCAATTGTCCAGGTATTAGAGTATCCAAAGAAGTTCAACTACAAGATACTTCTGAAAAACTATTTTCATTGGATGTATAATTATATGTATAACTTATTATATTATTCAACATCTCTCGACAACAACAACAACAAAAAAAGGAAGAAATTAGGTAGATCAGAAAAGCTCTTTATAGGATACAAAAAAAAAAATACCTTGTTTTGGGGAGTGGGTGGGGGACGGAGTCTCATTGTGTGGCCCAGGCTGGAGTGCAACGGCATGACCTTGGCTCACCACAACCTCTGCCTCCCGGGTTCAAGTGATTCTCCTGCCTCAGCCTCCCGAGTAGCTGGGATTACAGGCACCCACCACTCTGCTTGGCTAGTTTTTGTATTTTCAGTAGAAACGAGGTTTCACCATATTGGCCAGGCTGGTCTTGAATACCTGACCTCAAGTGATCTGCTCACTTCCGTCTCCCAATGTGCTGGGATTACAGGCGTGAGCCACCATGTCCAGCAAAAAAACACCGATTTTTTTTTTTTTTTTTTTTTTTGAGACAGAGTCTTACTGTCGCCCAGGCTAGAGTGTACTGTCGCAATCTTGGCTCACTGAAACCTCCACTTCCAGGGTTCAAGCAATTCTCCTGCCTCAGCTACCTGAGTAGCTGGATGATAGGTACCCTCCACCACGCCCAGCTAATTTTTGTATTTTTCATACGGAAGGGGCTTCACCATGTCGGCCAGGCTGGTCTCAAACTCCTGACCTCAGGTGATCCGCCTACCTTGGACGCCCACAGTGCTGGGATTACAGCCATGAGCCACCGTGCCCGGCCAAAAATACCTATTCTTAAAATTATCTTGAACCTCAATTCTTGTGGAAAAGAAGTTTTTTTGTTTTTTTGTGTGTATTTTTTTGTTTGAGACAGCATCTCACTCTCATCCAGGCTATGGTGCTGTGGCAAGATTATGGCTCACTACGGTCTTGACTTCCTGGGCTCAAGCAATCCTCCTACCTCAGCCTCCTGAGTAGCTGAAACTACAGGCACATGCCACTGTACTCATTTAATTTCTTAATATTTTGTAGAGACAGAGTTTCTCTACGTTGCCAGGCTGGTTTGGAACTCCTGGACTCAAGCAATCCATCCGACTCAGCGCCCGAAGTGTTAGGATTACAGGTGTGGACCATCATACCTGGCCAAGAAGCTTCTTTTAATGCTGACAAATTAAGGTCATTTCCCAACTAAGATATTAAAGAGATTCTTTTCTTTAGTGAAGGGGGACAGAATCTTCCTCTGCCGCCCAGGCTGGAGGGCAATGATACGATCTCGACTCACTGCAACCTCTGCCTCCTGGGTTAATGTAATTCTGCTGCCTCAGCCTCCTGAGTAGCTAGGATTACACCAGCTACTTGACACCATGCCCAGCTAATTTTGGTAGTTTTAGTATAAACGGGGTTTTACCATATTGGCTACGCTGGTCTCGAATGCCTGACCTCAAGTGATCCGCCCGCCTCGGCCTCCCAAAGTGCTGGTATTACAGGCATGAGCAACCATACCAGGCTGAGATTCTTCTTATTTGGAGGCTGGGGTACTCTCCAGATTTACTACTTTTTTTTTTGAGATGGAGTCTCACTGTTGGAGTGTTGGAGGCTGGAGTGCTGTGGCACAATGATCTTGGCTCCCTCTTGGGTTCAAGCAATTCTCTTGCCTCAGCCTCCCAAGTAGCTGGGGTTACAGGCATGTGCCACCACACCTGGCTAATATTTTTATTTTTAGTAGAGATGGAGTTTCAACAGTTTGGCCAGACTGTTCTCGAATTCCTGATCTCAGGTGATCTGCCTGTCTCGGCCTGCCGAAGTGCTGGGATTACAGGTGTGAGCCACAGTGCCCAGCCAGATATACAATCTTTAAAGTAAATGGATGATAAATATGTAATACCATAAGCCCCCAAACTAATGGTTTTTCTTACTTAGTGTGTAAAGATGTGTTTTCTTATCAGTAAAATAAGTCTTCAGATCTGCATCTGGCCTCTTAGCATGTTTTTCTTCATAAATACCCGTTTTGGGGTTTTTGTGTCGGAAGATGAAGTGCAGTTTATAGTCCTCTCCACATTTATCTGGACCAAACATAATCGTATACGGGGTCTTGTCGTGGAACTGATCCTTCAGAAACAAAAAAGGAGTATTTGAAGTCACTGCAGTCAAAGTGTTCAAAAGCAACGTTTCAAAAGTGTATGGTAATTCCTCTTATAAAATTCCAAATATATTAATGACAGTTACTGGAAAAGCTAACTACAAGTTTGTTTAGTGAAAAGGAATAACAAGCAATCATCAGTAAATTTAAAATAACATTTAAGTGCCTAAAAAAAGTAATGCACACATCTAGACAGTTACTGCTTCCTCACAAAACAAACAAATAATCTTGCTAAAACTAAAACTTACACAGAAGCAAAACCAGAAATTCAGATAAAACAGTTGGTAACAACTCTGTAATTTACACTTTGAATAAAAAGCACATTAGTGTCAAAGTCAATATTCCCAACTCATCAAAAAAGTTAAACAGCAGGAGGAAGCCTTTATTTTCACAAGAATTACAAAATTCTTTTTTTTTTTTTTTTTTTTTTTTTT
>NW_016827557.1:500901-506035 GCF_001698545.2 Rhinopithecus bieti
CCACCACACCCGGCTTATTTTTTGTATTTTTAGTAGAGACAGGTTTCACTGTGTTAGCCAGGATGGTCTCGATCTCCTGATCTCGTGATCCACCTGCCTTGGATTCCCAAAGTGCTGGGATTACAGACGTGAGCCACTGCGCCCGGCCGGAAAAATCTTTTTTTTTTTTTTTTTTTTTTGACACAGAGTCTTGCTCTGTCACCCAGGCTGGAGTGCAGTGGCCGGATCTCAGCTCACTGCAAGCTCTGCCTCCCGGGTTCACGCCATTCTCCTGCCTCAGCCTCCCGAGTAGCTGGGACTACAGGCGCCGCCACCTCGCCCGGCTAATTGTATTTTTAGTAGAGACGGGGTTTCACCGTGTTAGCCAGGATGGTCTCGATCTCCTGACCTCGTGATCCACCTGTCTCGGCCTCCCAAAGTGCTGGGATTACAGGCTTGAGCCACCGCGCCCGGCCCGGAAAAATCTTAAAGTTTATGATTTCCTTTTAAACTAGTCTTAGGAAATGCCATGGAGACAACATGTCAAACCTCTATCTGCTATTATATCTAAACCAAATGGAATTCTCACCATCATATTTGGCAATTTCATCATCGGTATCATCTTTCTTGGCTTTGGATAAAATCCACCTGTAAGTAACACAAATCTCAAAATCAGTCTTAAAAATGACAGTTGTCTTGCGAGGGAAAATTATGTAAATACTCATAAAAATAAGACTTATTCTGCTCTTAACCTCTTTAACCACTTTACTTCCAACCTTTAAATCTGTCACACAACTAATGATAATACATTATCTTCAACTCACAAACCTATATGAAAAAGTACCAAACCTATGAGATAATTCCACTGATGTTTCAAGATCAAGAGAAGATTTTTTTTTCCTCAATCAAAAAACAAAATATAGGGTAGAGTGGGGGAGGGAAAGGAGTGGAAGTAAAACCCACAAATTCCAAAAGACTATTTTCCTACATGGATGTTAACACTGAAGATATTAAAGTTAGAAATTTCAAGCCAGGTGCAGTGGCTCACGCCTTAATCCCAACAATTTGGGAGGCTGAGGCAGGTGGATCACCTGAGATCAGGAGTTCAAGACCAGCCTGGCCAACATGTTAAAACCCCATCTCTACTAAAAAAAAAAAAAAAAAAAACCACAAAAATTAGCTAGCATGGTGACACATGCCTATACTCCCAGCTACCTCAGAGGCTGAGGCAGGAGAATCACTTGAACCCAGGAGGTGGAGGTTGTGGTGAGCTGATATCATGCCATTGCACCCCACCCCGGGCAAAAGAGTGAAATTCCATCTCAAAAAATAAATAAATAAAATAAAATAAAGTTAGACATTTCACTATATAAGATGCTATCCAAAAAGGAATCCAGTATCCCATTTTATTTACGTAATGTTTGCCTCTAAGATATATTTCTCTGGAAAACACTTACCCTGACAGAGTTCCTCTGTCAAAAGAATCAGCAAAATATACTTCCCCTGTTGGAACTGGAGCTTTGTAGGTAACCTGTGTTAAATATATAAATGAATTAAAAATTTAAATTTTCAGCAACATGGCTTTTTACCTAGAACCATATATCCTGGTTTGCTTTCAACTGTTACAAAAATTTCATAGCTAGCCTTCAAATTCAACCCATATAATTGGCCTTTAGCAAGATATAACAAAGGCTGCCAGAGAGATCAATAAGTATTTTAGCAAATTTTGCTTTGCCTTTGAAAATGTTCCAAATTTATCTTCATGATGTTTTTCTTTTATATTTTATTAGATATGGTATCTCCCTGTGTTGCTCAGGCTGGACTCACACTCCTGTCCTAGGCCTCCTGAGTAGTTGAGACTACATGTCCCTGCACCTGGCTATCTTCATAATTTTATCATCTCAAGAGGTAAAAGGAATAGATTCAAAGACCATTTCAAACCTTGGGAGATGAAGGAGGAGCAGTGGTATCTGGTTTTGAGTCTTCTACCTCTTCAATGACATCGTCAAGGTCATCCTCAATATCAATCACATCATCATCATGTCCATCATGAGCCTCAACAATAACAGTTCCAAGTACCAGTAACATACACAGCAACCACTTCCCTTCCATGATCTACACATAAAAAGAGCAAAATCAGTTAAATGTATTGCCACTTATCAAACTTCATAAAGACCACTACCTCTCTCTCTCTCATTTAAAATTAAAGCTTTCAAATCACAGAGCTAAAAGAACTTATTATTTCATTTTATAGATAAGAAAAGGCAGCCTAGAGAGGATAAAGGGTTTCCCCAAAATCAGTTAGAAGATTCCATTTCTAGAAAATTTCAAAATAAAACTGAAACATACACAACCATCCTCATATAGAGAGGATTGGTTACACAGATGTGGGGCATTCAAATACAATTTCCAACAAACTTTTGAATTTGTAAAGTGCTTTACAACAGACAAAAGCCCTTTCATACACTAATTTACAATGGGTACCTGTTAAAACATTACAATGAAATAACAGAGATGGCAGGGCGCCGTGGCTCACACCTGTAATCCCAGCACTTTGGGAGGCCAAGGCAGGTGGATCGCTAGGTCAGGAGTTCAAGACCAGCCTGGCCAACGTGGCGAAACTCTGTCTCTACTAAAAATACAAAAACTAGCTGGGCGCGATGGTGGGTGCCTGTAGTCTCAGCTACTTGGGAGGTTAAGGCAGGAGAATTGCTTGAACCCAGGAGGCGGAGCCTGCAGTGAGCCAAGATCGCACCACTACACTCTAGCCTGGGTGACAGAACAAGACACCATCTCAAAAAAAATAAATAAATAAATAACACAGCAGATAATTCCTCTCACATTAAAGGTTTAATATGGATACTGTTGCTCAAATATCAACAATAGACATGTTTTCAAATTAGTGTTTTAGAACTCAACAAGAATATTAAACTAAGAACAAGCTACTTTTAAAATTTATATATTTACTTTATTTATTTATTTATTTTGTGATGGATTCTCCCTCCGTCGCCCAGGCTGGAGTGCACTGGCACCATCTCAGCTCACTGCAACCTCCGCCTCCCAGGTTCAAGCAATTCTCTCCTACCTCAGCCTCTTCAGTAGCTGGGATTACAGGCACCCGCCACCACCCAGCTAATTTTTGTACTTTTAGTAGAGACGGGGTTTCATCATGTTGGCCAGGCTGGTCTCAAACTCCTGACCTCAGGTGATCTGCCTGCCTCAGCCTCCCAAAGGGCTAGGATTACAGGCGTGAGCCACCGCACCTGGACAAAACAAGCTACTTTTTTTTTTTTTTTTTGAAATGGAGTCTTACTCTATCGCCAGGCTGGAGTACACTGGCGCTATCTTGGCTCACTGCAACCTCCGCCTCCTGGGTTCAAGTGATTCTCCTACCTCAGCCTCCCAAGTAGCTGGGATTACAGGTGTACAGGTGTGCGCCACCACACCCAGCTAATTTTTGTATTTTTAGTAGAGACGGGTTTTCACCATGTTGGCCAGGATGGTCTCAATCTCTTGACCTCGTGATCCGCCCACTTCGGCCTCCCAAAGTGCTAGGATTACAGGAGTGAGCCACTGTGCCTGGCCAACAAGCTACTTTCATCTCTTATTTTCTAACCACGTAAGTGCCCTGTGTATTATATTAGACGTGTCTTGGGTGGTAGTGGGCTCTCTTTCCAAGGACCACAGATCTAAAGAAATAAAAACTGAGCTACACAGATGCACAAGATGATGTGGTCGGTAGCAGGTAAATTTTCATTTTTGGCCCTGAGAAAGTACAGCTAAAAGGTGGGGGAGAAAACAAGTAGAAGATATACAATTAGAAATGTGTGCACACACACACACAAGATGTCCTTTTCTCCTCGCATCCTCTGACCACACAGTCACCCGATCAATCCTAGTCTTTCATTCTTCTCCATTACTGACATCAGGATACTTAATGTTACCTTACATTACTATGGCCTCTAGTTTCTTCCTCCTCTTTCAAGCTATCCTACAACAAGATAGACTCATCACCCAAAAACTATCATGAGTCCATGTCTGCAAAAATGTCTAAGTCTTTAGCTAGCAATCAGCACCCTCTCCCTCCACAGCTGCTCTACGTGCCATTCCCCCAAGAATCTTCAACTCCCTCGATTAAGACCTTATTTCCCAGCCTGGCCAACATAAACACAGCCTGACCCCGTCTCTACCAAAACAAAACAAAACAAAAACCACGATCCTGTCTCTACAAAAAATCAAAAAAAGAAAACTTCACCCAGACATGGTAGCACACACACCTGTTGTCCCAGCTACTCAGGAGGCTAAGGTAGGAGAAGCTTGAGCCTGACGGGTTGAAGCTGAAGTGAGCCATTGGGCAGGGTGGGGTGGCTCATGCTTGTAATCCTAGCACTTTGGGAGGCTGGTAGACTGCCTGAGCTCAGAAGTTTGAGACCAGCTAGGGAAACATGGTGAAAGTCCGTTTCTACTAAAATACAAAAAATTAGCCAAGCGTGGTGGCGCACATCTGTAGCCGCAGCTGCTCAGGAGGCTGAGGGAGGAGAATTGCTTGAACCTGGGAGGTGGAGGTTGCAGTGACCCCAGATGGCGCCACTGCACTCCAGCCTGGGCCACAGAGAGAGACTCCACCTCCTCAAAAAATAAAAATAAAAAATATGCCAGGCGCAGTGGCTCACGCCAATAATCCCAGCACTTTGGGAGACGAAGGCAGACTGATCACCTGAGGTCAGGAATTCAAGACTAGCCTGGCCAACATGGCAAAACGCTGTCTCTACTAAAATACAAAAATTAGCTGGGCAGGCTGGGTGTGGTGGTTCACACCTGTAATCACAGCACTTTGGGAGGCCAAGGCAGGTGGATCACCTGAGGTGGGGAGTTCAAGACCAGCCTGACCAACATGGAGAAACCCCGACTCTACTAAAAATACAAAATTAGGGCCAGGTGCGGTGGCTCAAGCCTATAATCCCAGCACTTTGGGAGGCCGAGACGAGCGGATCACGAGGTCAGTCGATCGAGACCATCCTGGCTAACAGGGTGAAACCCGTCTCTACTAAAAAGTACAAAAAACGGCCGGGCGCGGTGGCTCAAGCCTGTAATCCCAGCACTTTGGGAGGCCGAGACGGGTGGATCATGAGGTCAGGAGATCGAGACCATCCTG
>NW_016827557.1:506117-525494 GCF_001698545.2 Rhinopithecus bieti
AAAAAAAAAAAAAAAAACTGACCAGGCGAGGTGGCAGGCGCCTGTAGTCCCCAGGTGCTCGGGAGGCTGAGGCAGGAGAATGGCGTAAACCCGGGAGGCGGAGCTTGCAGCGAGCTGAGATCCGGCCACTGCACTCCAGCCTGGGCGGCAGAGCGAGACTCCGTCTCAAAAAAAAAAAAAAACAGAATTAGGCGGACGTGGTGGCCAGCTACTCGGGAGGCTGAGGCAGGAGAATCGCTTTAAACTGCGAAGTGGAGTTTGCAGTGTGAGTTGAGATCATGCCACTGCACTGGGCCTGGGCGACAGAGTGAGACTGTCTCAAAAAATAAAAAATAAAGTCAGCTGTGATGGCACCACTGCATTCAAGCCTGGGCAACAGAGTAAGACTGTCTCAAACAAACAAATAAACAGAAAAAGAAAGCAGAGTTTCAGAGATATTTGCAGACCCATGTTCATAGCAGTACTACTCACAACAGCCAAGAGTCAGAAGCAACCCAAATGTCCATCAATGGATGAATGATTAAACCAAATGTGGCATAGGCATACAATGGAATACTATTCAACCTCAAAAAGGAAGGAAATCCCATCACCAGCTGTAACATGGATGAACCCTTGAAGACAATATGCTAAGTAAAATAAGCAATTCAGAAACAGGTACCACAAAGTTTTTAAAAAGAATGAAGAAAGAAAGGGAGGGAGGGAGGGAAGAAGGGAGAGAAAGCTGAGCTTAATTTCTGGTCTCCTGGTTGGCATGGTGGTTCCCACCTGTAATCCCAGAACTCTGGGAGTCGGAGGAAGCAGGATGATCGCTTGACCAGCCTGGGCAACAAAGTGAGGTATCTATGAAAAATTAAAAAAAAAAAAAATTAGCTAAGAGTAGTGTCATCCGCCTGTAGTTCCAGCTACTCAGGAGGCTGAGGCAGGAAGATCACTTGAACCAACAAGCACAGGAGTTTAAGACTGCAGTGAGCAATAATCACACCACTGCACTCCAGCCGGATGACAGAGCAAGACCCTGTCTCTAAAAAAAAAAAGTAGGGCCGGGCGCAGTGGCTCACACCTGTAATCCCAGCACTTTGGGAGGCCGAGGCAGGCGGACTGCCTGAGCTCAGGAGTTCGCAACCGGCCTGGACAACCCAGTGAAACCCCATCTCTACTAAAATACAAAAAAATGGGCCGGGCATGGCGGCCCTGTAGTACCAGCTACTTGGGAGGCTGAAGCAGGAGAACTGCTTGAACCCGGGAGACGGCAGTTGCAGTGAGCCAAGATCACACCACTGCACTCCAGCATGGGTGACAGAGGGAGACTCAGTCTCAAAAAAAAAAAAAAAAAAAAAAAGTGCATCTGTTGCAGTAACAAAGAATTCAACCAGGACTTTCCTGACAAGTTTTACCATAAGCTATATAGGTTATAACTGTGTTTAGGTACTTTTATTATTTCCTAGGAGTTATTATGAACTATGTATTCTATTTGCACTTTTTTTTTCTTTCTGAGATGGAGTCTCACTCTGTCACCCAGGCTGAAGTGCAATGGCACCATCTCCGCTCACTGCAACCTCCGCGCCTTTCAGGTTCAGTGAGTGATTCTCCTGTCTCAGCCTCCCGAGTAGCTAGAGGTTAATTTTTTTTCTGTATTTTTAGTAGAGACAAGGTTTCACCATGTTGGCGAGGCTGGTCACCAAATCCTGGCCTCAAGTAATCTGCCCCCCTTAGCCTCCCAAAGTGCTCGAACTACAGGCGTGAGAGCCACCGTGCTCAGCCAATTCATTCCACTTTTTAAAGTAGTTCCATGTTCACCGTTTTATCTGCCCCTCCCAATTGCCCCCTAAAGGTGAAGAACCCAGGAGACTTCTTATTCCTAAAGTTACGGAAACCAGGGCCGGGCGCGGTGGCTCAAGCCTGTAATCCCAGCACTTTGGGAGGCCGAGACGGGTGGATCACGAGGTCAGGAGATTGAGACCAGCCTGGCTAACACGGTGAAACCCCGTCTCTACTAAAAAATACAAAAAACTAGCCGGGCGTGGTGGTGGGCGCCTGTAGTCCCAGCTGCTCGGGAGGCTGAGGCAGGAGAATGGCGTGAACCCGGGAGGCGGAGCTTGCAGTGAGCCGAGATCCCGCCACTGCACTCCAGCCTGGGTGACAGAGCGAGACTCCGCATCAAAAAAAAAAAAAAAAAAGCTACCACACTGGGCCCACAATTCAAGTTTAATGAGCCTGCAATTCATGCTCACCAACTGCCACTTCATCCCCTTAAGCTGTCTTCCAGGGCAAAGAGAACTCTAACTACAAGGATGCAATAGTGTGATTGCCAAAACGGCAGCAACGACTTTTGTCAAAACATTTACCCCTTGTGGCCCTGAGAAGATAATGCGCTAAATGAACTGTGGAGTCAAGATAGTAAAGTGTGGGGGAATGCTGACACCCACTTGCAGACAAGCCAGAAAATTTCTGTTGTGCAACACTGACCCCACACACAGTTCACTCGAGCATTCTCATGACCCAGTTACCAGGCTTGTTTGTGCACCCTGGTTGAGGCAAAGAACTCCCACATAGTCCTTTACCTCTGCTCTAAGTATAATTATACCAAATGTACAACAGTTGATTAACATGGCAGTTGATTCTATTCATGACCCTCAAACAATATTGGGAAAAGACTGAGATACGGAATGATTTTAAAGATCAATAAAATTCTTCCCCTTAAAAAAAAACTAATTAAAACTTAAGCAAAATCTTCCATTTCCTAAATCAGAGGTAAAAAGACTTAACTATAGTTCATCTTGTCCTCTCAATCTTTTAATATTAAGCTCAGTTTAACTTCCCTCAACCAGCAATCACTTGTGTCATACCTAACAGTTAATACACAATGCCCAGTTTCTTCCATCACCGTAACTGTGACTTCAGGTCCTGGGAAACAGGACTGAACCAGTTCACTAGGATGGCAGTGTATTGGTCCAAAGGCATTCAGATTATAATAATGTATTGCAGTTATAGGGCAGTTACTAAATGTCGGACTTCCCTTATTGTATACATATCTGAATTTGATCCTCACAAATCCATCAGGTGTTATCATATCCATTACTTGACAAGAACGGGGGCACAAAGGGTAAGAAAACTGCCGAAGTTCACAGAGCAACAAATGACCAATGAAAGACTTGAGCCAGGGCCTTAACGTTAACCACTGCACTGCCTATCCCTGAACTATAATCCCAGCACCATCATTAAAGTAATCGCATAACCTTGGGCCAGTCATTTCACACCTCTAGGCCTCCACTGTAAAAACAGATGCATTAGATGAGTTTTCGGTTGCTTTCCTGCTTTTAACGCCCTGTCCATCTCCAGCTGGATGACTCCCCTCCAGAATAGGTGCTGTAACTGTTAAGTTTCTCAACCACTGCGTGTTCTCCTTCTAGTACATTCCCCTTTCTCTTCACGGAGCTAGGGTCCAGTCTTCTTTTTGGATTTTCAAATATTAAACTGTAACGCTAATCCTAAACATTCCCTCTCGGTCTAATACCATCCTTCCCTACTACTAGGGTTACACAGTAGGCCCGATTCCACTCTACACTTTTACCCAGTTACTCCAGCCCACCTCGCGGCTGCCCAGGCAGCAGGCAGAGGCCTAAGAAAGCCCTAGAAGCAAAGCCGTAGGAGTAAGTCAGCTTTCCCAGAGGTCAAAGAAGGCTGTAGGGCCACCTGCCACGCCTCCCGACCCCGGCGGCGCGGCCTGGGCCCACTCCCCAACCAAAGAGGCCCGAATTCGGGCCTCCCCGCTCACGGCGGGCGCGTCGCACAGGGCCTGGGCCCTCAAGAGCCAGCCCGACCCCTTAGTCCCCGGCCACGCCCGACCCCTCAGCCGCAGAGGCGCTCCCAGCCCCCGGGGTCCTCACAGGCCCGAGGACGCACTCAGGTCTCCCGTCTCACCTCTAGCCTCCCGGGGACCGCGGGGGTGCCCGTGCCCCTTCCCGCCCGCACACCTGGCCCCGCGCCGCAGTAAAGACAGAGACGGAGGCGGCCCGACCGTCACGTGCCGCAGAACCAAAAGCCCTCGGACACCGCTGCCGCGCGAGCGAGCCCCACCGCACTAAGCCCGGCCCTGCGCCCGCCCCTGGCCCCTGAGTAGCCACAGCCGGCGCCAAGTCCCGCCCCCCCGCGCAAGCCCCGACATCCAGTTGGCCGGCGTGGGCATCGCTCTACGCACCGTCCCATACACCCCCTACGGCTATTCTTCGTGGAGCGTGAAGATTGGTCGGGAGTGAGGCAGGAAGTGGCTGTTGGTTGGGCGGGAGGTGAGGGGGCGGGCCACGCTGGATCGAGACCGCCGGGCGCGCGCGTCCCGGGGCGGGGCTGGCTTAACAGGCGTTCCCGGCTCGGTTGCCGTGGTGCCTTCGGGGGCGTTCCAACCCAACCCCCAGTGGCCCTCACCCGTCTGGTGGCTGGAGCCGAGACTTGGGACGCATCGCGTGCCCTTAGCTGACAGGGCAATTGGCAGCAGGCAGAAGGGGTAGGAGTCCGACGATCAGCCATCAAGGAGGGCCGGTTGCAGCGAACGCGGGCCCCTGTGGGCGTGAGCAGAACCCAGCGCGGGCGCCTGGCCGGCCAGGCGTGCACCGCTCCGCGCTGTGTGAGCCGGCGCCGCAGTTCCTGCAGAGTCATGGCTCGGCCCAGGAGGCTGCGCAGCCTCGTCGCCCAGTATAACACACAGGCCAGAGTAATATAATCCGAGGTTATTTGAACTTTCAATTTATGTTTCCTGAAGTGAGATTAGGTGTCAGGGCAGAGAATGAGCCCTGAGATACAGGGATGACAGGATGAGAGCAGGCATGGTGCCGTGGCAAGATTTCAGATAGGCCACCATTTTAGTAACCCACTCTTAGCACGTCTTCAGTTTTCAGTATGCTGAGAACCTCACAAAATGGAAGTGGCCCCGGGTTTTTCTAGACCTTTCGAGATCTTGATCTCTTGTCCTCTGTTTGTTTGGACACCCAAAGGCTTGAAAACTTGGGTGGAAAACACTAGAATCAGCGGATGTATCACTGATCTCAAAGCCATCTTGCCACCTGGAAGGGGAAGAAAGGCAGGATTTGGTGTTTGCATGAGTTAGTATCATCCAACCCTCAGCTCCCCAATTTTTTGTTTTTATTGTTATTTTTATTTTTTTGAGACGAAGTCTTGCTCTGTCGCTCAGGCTGGAGTCAGTGGTGCGATCTTAGCTCACTGCAATCTCCACCTCCCGGGTTCAAGCGATTCTCCCTCAGCCTCCAGAGTCGCTGGGATTACAGGCGTCCACCACCACGCCCGGCTAATTTTTGTATTTTTAGTAGAGACAGGTTTCACCATGTTGGCCAGGCTGACCTCAGGTGATCAACCTGTTTCGGCCTCCCAAATAGTTGGGATTACAGGCATGAGCCACGGCGCCCTGCCGTCAGCCCCAAAATTTGTGTAGAATTTTGGTTTCCTGTCTACCTGGGGAAGCAGCTATTCAAAGCGGAATAAAATCCTGGATGGTACATGATCCAAATAATGAGCTTAAAATGTAGTTACAGGAACCACATTTGTGAGCAAAAGAGCTACTCCTGCAAAGGTAAGTGCCAAAAGACTGTGGTACTATGGAGAATTCAATGGGATTCTGAGGGGGAGGAACTGCTTCCATCCAGAATGGACCAGCAAAGAGGTTAGAATTGGCTGGGTGCGGTGCAGATTACTCTCCCGGTAATCTGAGCACTTTGGGAAGCTGATGCAGGAGGATCATTTGATCCCAGGAGTTCAAGACTAGCCTGGGCAACATAGTGAGACCCCTGTCTCTACAAAAATAAAAATAAAAAAATTAGCTTGGCATGGCTGGGCACCGTGGCTCACGCCTGTAATCCCAGCACTTTGGGAGGCCGAGGCGGGGGCAGATCACGAGGTCAGGAGATCGGGGTTTCACCTGGCTAACCCGGTGAAACCCCGTCTCTACTAAACAAAAATACAAAAAACTAGCCGGGCGAGGTGGTGGGCGCCTGTAGTCCCAGCTATTCGGGAGGCTGAGGCAGGAGAATGGCGTGAACCCGGGAGGCAGAGCTTGCAGTGAGCCGAGATCGCGCCACTGCACTCCAGCCTGGGTGACAGAGCAAGACTCCATCTAAAAAAAAAAAAAATTAGCCTGGCATGGTGCACACCTGTAGACCCAGATACTAGGAAGACTGAGGCAGGAGTATCCTTGACTCCTTCCTGGTTGAGGAGGCTGCAGTGAGCCAAGATCGGACCACTGCACTCCATCCAGCCTGGGCAACCGAGTGAGAACCCGTCTCTAAATAAATAAATAATAAAAACAAATAGATGTTTTACATGGGCACCATTTGTGTGGTCCAAAGCAATTACAATAGTAACATCAACCTGGATTACCATAACAGATATAATAATAATGAAAACATATTATATGAATTCCCAAAATGTGACACAGAGACCAGAGGTGAGCACGTGCTGTTGGAAAAATGGTGCTTATAGACTTGCTTGATGTAGGGTTGCCACATTTGATTTGTAAAAAAACAGAGTATCTGTGAAAAGCAATAAAGGGAAGTGCAGTAACAAGAGGTTTACAGCCTGTTTACATTCTGATATGGAGCAACAGTCAAGATTTAGTGTTATGTGAAAAAGCACAGAGAAAGGTGTGTTTCCTTTCACACTGAAAAGGGAGATGTGTTCTCATACATGTAAGCTTGGCCAAACAAGCTTACTAGAAGGATACACAAGAAACTGCTAGGAGAGGTTAATGCTGGAGAGGGGACCTGAAACTCTAGAAGCAGAAATACTTTCTTGGCCAGGCACAGTGGCTTACACCTGTAATGCCAGCACTTTGGGAGGCGGGCAGATCACCTGAGGTCAGGAGCTCAAGACCAGTATGGCCAACATGGTGAAACCCTGTCTGTAATACAAAAATTAGCTGGGCATACTGATGCACACGTATAGTCCCAGCTACTTGGGAGGCTGAGGCAGGAGAATCGCTTGAACCTGGGAGGCGGAGGTTGCAGTGAGCCAAGATTGTGCCACTGCACTCCAGCTTGGGTGACAGAGCCAGACTGTCTCAAAAAAAAAAAAAGATACTTTCTTTAAACATGCATATGATTTTTTCAACAAAGAATCAGGCCAGGTGAGGTAGGTCATGCCTGTAATCCAGCACTTTGGGAGGCCAAGGTGGGTGGGTCACTTGAACCCAGGATTCAAGACCAGCCTGGGCAACATGACGAGACCCCATCTCTACAAAATATACAAAAATTAGCTGGGCATAGTGGCTTGAGCCTGTAGTCCCAGCTACTCGGGAGGCTGAGGTGAGAGGATTGTCTAAGGCCAAGAGGTCGAGGCTGCAGTGAGCCAAGATCAGGCCACTGTACCAGAGTGACACCTTGTCTAAAAAAATAAAAATAGGTCAGGTGTGGTGGCTCACGCTTATAGTCCCAGCGCTTTGGGAGGCCAAGGCGGGTGGATCACCTGAGGTCGGGAGTTGGAGACCAGCCTGACCAACATGGAGAAGCCCCATCTCTACTAAAAATACAAAATTAGCCAGGCATGCTGGTGCATGCCTGTAATCACAGCTACTTGGGAGGCTGAGGCAGAAGAATCGCTTGAACCTGGGAAGCAGAGGTTGCAGTGAGCCGAGATCGCGCCATTGCACTCCAGCATGGGCAACAAGAGTGAAACTCCGTCTCAAAAAATAAATAAATAAATAAATAAATAAAAATTAGGACGGACGCAGTGGCTCCTGCCTGTAATCTCAGCACTTTGGGAGGCCAAGGTGGGTGGATCATGAGGTCAAGAGATCGAGACCATCCTGGCTAACACAGTGAAACCCTATCTCTACTAAAAAAAAAAAAAAAAAAAAAAAAATAAATTAGCCAGGCATGGTGGCGGGCGCCTGGAGTCCCAGCTGCTGGGAAGGATGAGGCAGGAGAATGGCGTGAACCTGGGAGGCGGAGCTTGCAGTGAGCTGAGATCGTGCCACCGCACTCCAGCCTGGAAGACAGAACGAGATTCTGTCTCAAAAAAATGAATAAACTAAATAAATAAAAATTTAAAAAAAAGAAAAATTTTAGCTTTAGCTTCTGTGCTTTTTTCAAAATAGGCAGTATATTTAAAACAGTAAACAAAATTGTTGATCCATTTGTCCTTTGTATCCAGCTTCTTCTCATAGCTTAACTTGTCTCTCTACCCTTCCCGCAAAGCCATCCTCATCCTTGCTCATGCCTACCTTTTGCTTGAAGGAGAAAGTAGGCACACAGAGAGAGGGCGCACTCACATTTTTATCCATTACTTTCTTTCTTTTTTTTTTTTTGACAGATAAACAGTTTGTTTATTCATCCTCCTCTGCTCCTCCTCATCTCCCCGTTCCTCTTCCTCTTCCACCTTCTTCCAGGCAACTGTAGCAGGACCCGTTGCGCCATCAAACTTTCCTTTCGACTTACAGTCAGCAACATCCTTCTTATACTTCTCCTTCAGCTTTGCCACCTTAGTGATGTAAGGCTGCTTTTCACTATCATTTAAGTTCTTCCCCATCTCACCCAGCTTTTTGAGCACGTCTCCAATAGAGATGCCGGGGTTTGTGGATTTCATCTTGGGGTGGAATTCCGAAGAAAACAGGAAGAATCCAGATGGTGGCCTTTTGGGGGCATTAGGATCCTTCTTCTTGCCTCCCTTAGCTGGTCCATAACCCTTCATTTCCTGATCACAGCGCACTTTATCCGCCTTTGCCATTTCATCAAACTTCGACTTCTCTCTCCTGGACATCGTCTTTCTACCTCTCAGAGCACTTCTTGGAAAATTCTGCAAAATTGACGGTTTCTTTTTTTTTTGTTGTTGTTGTTGTTGTTGAGACGGAGTCTCGCTCTGTCACCCAGGCTGGAGTGCAGTGGCCGGATCTCAGCTCACTGCAAGCTCCGCCTCCCGGGTTTACGCCATTCTCCTGCCTCAACCTCCCAAGTAGCTGGGACTACAGGCGCCCGCCACCTCGCCCGGCTAGTTTTTTGTATTTTTTTAGTTGAGACGGGGTTTCACTGTGTTAGCCAGGATGGTCTCGATCTCCTGACCTCGTGATCCGCGTGTCTTGGCCTCCCAAAGTGCTAGGATTACAGGCTTGAGCCACCGCGCCCAGCCGATGGTTTCTTTTTACGTTCTTCGCTGCACGTCTGCATAAAGAAGACATAAGCAGACATCTTGCCCTTTGGTTTCTCAGGGTCACCTTTAGCCATCCTGACTATATTGTTCACTCTCATTACTTTTTTTTTTTGAGACGGAGTTTCTCTCTTGTTGCCCAGGCTGGAGTGCAATGACGCGAGCTCGGCTCACGGCAACCTTGGCCTCCTGAGTTCAAGCGATTCTCCTGCCTCAGCCTCCTGAGTAGCTGGGATTACAGGCGTGAGCCACCACACCCAGTCCATTACTTTCTTAATAGTTAGGCTGGTAATGGTCATTTCTCTATAGTTTCTCTATACTCATGCTCATCTGGCATTGTCAGAATGATGGACAAAGAAAAAGATATGTAACTATGTTAATTGAAGTTTATTTTATTACAGTGAAATTAAACCTTTTTTTTTTTTTTAAGACAAGTTCCCGGCCAGGCTAGAGTACAGTGGCACAATCATGGCTCACTGCGGCCTCAAACTTCTGAGCTCGAGGAATCTTCTTGCCTCAGCCTCCCAAGTCGCTAGGACTACAGGCATGCACCACCATGTGTGGCTAATTTTTATTTTTATTTTATTTTTTTGAGACAGATTCTCACTCTGTCGCCCAGGCTAGAGTACAGTGCACAATCTTGGCTCACTGCAACCTCTATCTCCTGAGTTTAAGCGATTCCCATGCCTTAGCCTCCAGAGTAGCTGGGACTACAGGCATGTGCCATTTCACCCGGCTAACTTCTGTATTTTTAGTAGAGATGGGGTTTTGCCATGTTGGCCAGGCTGGTCTCAAACTTCTGACCTCAGGTGATCCACTTGCCTCAGCCTCCCAAAGTGCTGGGATTACAGGCGCGAACCACAGCAGCTGGCCAACATTTTTCATGTTCATTAACCATATGTATATTTCTTCCTTTGTGAATTCTCTATTCATGTCGTTTGTCCATTTTTCCACTATAGGGTTTGTCTTTTTCATACTGGTTTGTAAGGAATCATTAGGTACTATGTGCATGTGTGGTGGCTCTTGCCTGTAATGTCAGCAATTTGGGAGGCCGAGGCAGGCAGATCACTTCAGCCCAGGAGTTTGAGACTAGCCTGGGCAACATGGCAAAACCCTATCTGTACAGAAAATAAAAAATCAGTGGCATGTGCCTGAGTGCCAGCTACTCAGGAGGCTGAGGTAGGTAGACAGATTCAGCCCAGGAGGTTGAGGCTACAGTGAGCCGTGATCATGCCACTGCACTCCACTAGCCTGGGCAACAGAGCAAGACCCTGTCTCTAAAAAATAAAATAAGTAGAGATAAGGGCTCTTTGTTGCCCAGGGGCTGCTTCAAGTGATCCTCCTATATTGGCCTCTTAAAGTGCTGGGATTACAGATGTGAGCCACTGCGCCCAGACCTTTAAGAGCTTTTAAACTGGGGGCTCTTTTTGGTTATAAGGAACAGAGATGGCCAGACAGAGTGGCTCATGCCTGTAATCCCAGCACTTTGGGAGACCAAGACGGGCAGATCACTTGAGGTCAGGAGTTCTAGACCAGCCTGGCCAACATGGTGAAACCCTATCGCTACTAAAAATACAAAAATTAGCCAGGCCATGGTGGTGCGTACCTTTAGTCCCAGCTACTTGGGAGGCTAAGGCAGGAGAATGGCATGAACCCGTGAGGCAGAGCTTGCAGTGAGCCGAGTTCATGCCACTGCACTCCAGCCTGGGTGACAGAGCGAGACTCTGTCTCGAAAAAATAAATAACATAAATAAATAATAAATAATAATAAAGAAGAGAGATATACTGAAACTACCTCAAGGAAAGTATATAGGGATGTCAAAGAACCCAAGGAAAGGAAGAGAGTACTGCCTTGCCTCATGCTATCCCAAGCTGGGATTGCAGTGTAGCGGCTCTTGCTGTCTTCCAGAGCCAACTGACATCTGCTTCAACCTCCCTTTCTTGATCAGGCACTTTCACTCATTTTTTTTTTCTTTGTTTTCTTTGCAGAGATGGGATCTCCCTGTGTTGCCCAAGCTGTTCTCAAACTCCTGGGCTTAAAGGGATCCTCCCACCCTGACCTCACAAAATGCTGGGATTATAGGCATGAGCCAGTGTGCCCAGCCCACTCACCTTTTTACATAGCTTAGTCGGCCTGAAAAAACAACCATACACTGGCTAACATTTCAAAATATTAACCCACCACACAGTCTTGTTTAAATGTATATAGGCCAGGCGTGATGGCTCACGCCTGTAATCCCAGCACTTTGGGAGGCTGAGGCGGGTGGATAACTTGAGACCAGGAGTTCGAGACCAGCCTGGCCAACAAGGCGAAACCCCATCTCTACTAAAAATACAAAAATTAGCCAGGCATGGTGGTGGGTCCTGTAATCCCAGCTACTCGGGAGGCTGAGGCAAGAGAATCGCTTGAACCTGGGAGGCAGAAGTTGCCATGAGCCAAAGTCGTGCTGCTGCACTCCAGCCTGGGCAACAGAGTGAGACATGGTCTCAAAAAACTAAAGTAAAAAAATAATAAATCAATGTCTATAAATATAAACCCACTATAAATTAATTTACAGCTCTATGTCAATATAAAACCATAAGTTTATAATTTTACCTATAATACAAACCAAAAAGTCAAATTAACATTTATGTTATTTTTTTTTTTTTGAGAGAGTCTCGCTCTGTCGTCCAGGCTGGAGTGCAGTGGCATGATCACGGCTCACTGCAACCTCTGCCTCCTGGGTTCAAGTGACTATCATGTCTCAGCCTCCCATGTAGCTGGGATTACAGGCTTGTGCCACCACACCCAGCTAATTTTTGTATTTTTTGTAGAGACAGGGTTTCGGCATGTTGTCCTGGCAGCTCTCGAACTCCTGGCCTCAAGTGATCTGCCTGCCACAACCTCTCAAAGTGACTTTCTTAAGTGTTTTTTTTTTTTTTTTTGAGATGGAGTCTTTCTTTGTCACCCAGGCTGGAGTGCAGTGGTGTGATCTCAGTTTGCTGCAACCTCCGCCTCCCGGGTTCAAGCGATTCTCCTGCTTCAGCCTCCTGAGTATGTGGGATTACAGGCATGTGCCACCACACTTGGCTAATTTTTGTATTTTTAGTAGAGACAGCTTCCACCATGTTGGTCAGGCTAGTCTCGAACTCCTGACCTTGTGATCCACCTGCCTCAGCCTCCCAAAGTTTTGGGGTTACAGGCATGAGCCACTGCACCCAGACTTTTTTCAGATTTTTTTTTTTTTTTTTTTGAGACGAAGTCTCACTCTTGTCCCCCAGGCTGGAGTGCCATGGTGCGATCTCGGCTCAATGCAACCTCTGCCTCCCAGGTTCAAGTGATTCTCCTGTCTCAGCCTCCCGAGTAGCTGGGATTACAGGAGCGTACCACCACACCTAGGTAATTTTTGTATTTTAAGTACAGACGGGGGTTTCACCATGTTGGCCAGGCTGGTCTCGAACTCCTGACCTCAGGTGATCTGCCCGCCTCAGCCTCCCAAAGTGCTGGGATTACAGGTGTGAGCCACCGTGCCTGGCCAACTTGTTTTTTAAAACTATATTAGCACAGAGAACACCATGTTGTTTCAGGGAAGGGCAAATGTCACTAACAGAATATCTCAGAAGCCAGACTGAAATTTCCATGGGGAAAAACAAAATTTAGATTCCTTGGTTTGGGGAATATTAATATTCCTCTTGGTTGCCAGAAGGGACCCACTGACATTCACACCCACTGTGATTCACAGCTAGTGTGTACAAATGCTTCTGATGTGGAAAATCTGAAAATTTTCAGATGCTCTTCTCCTTTCCTTTCTGCCATCAGAATAAACCTTATGTCCTTCAATTCAGACCTGTTGGGACCCGGTAGCACACCCTTCCCTTCCTCACAGGCTTCAAACCTTGTCTTTTCAGTGACATTGAGATGAGGATCCTCAAAGGAACCAAGAACCATTTTTAAAATTGTGAATCTTTAAATTCTGAAGGCCTCATTAAATGTCCTCAAAATCAAGGTCTTCTTGTGAAAGGAGTTAACATCCATGTTAACTGGGAATTATCCATCATCTCTCCTAACTTTTCCTGTTCAAATAATCAAATAAGGACTTCCAGGAGTAGGCGAGAACTTTAAAAAGAAGAAGAAAAAAGAGGCCGGGTGGGGTGGCTCACACCTGTAATCCCAACACTTTGGGAGGCTGAGGCAGGTGGATCAGCTGAAGTCAGGAGTTCGAGACCAGCCTGGCCAACATGGTGAAACCCCATGTCTACTAAAAATACCAAAAAATTAGACAAGCATAGTGGTGGGCACCTATAATCCCAGCTACTCAGGCGGCTGAGGCAGGGGAATTGCTTGAACCCGGAAGGCAGAGGTTGCAGTGAGCCGAGATCGCACCATTGCACTCCCACCTGGCAACAAGAGCAAAACTCTGTCTCAAAAAAAAAAAAAAAGGGAAGACTTCCTTGGGTTTTATAGTATTCTCTTTTTGGTAGGCCATGAAATAAGGGAAGCTGTATGCCATTCCTGGTGGCCATCTATGATCTGTCTGAAGTATGTTTTTGTTGTTTTTTGTTGTTGTTCTTGTTGTTTTTGAGACAGTCTCGCTCTGTCGCCCACACTGGAGTGCTGTGGCATGATCTCTGCTCACTGCAACCTCCACCTCCTGGGTATAAACGATTCTCCTGCCTCAGCTTCCCAATTAGCTGGGATTACAGGCACACGCCACCATGCCCAGCTAATATTTTATTTTTAGTTTTAGTAGGGATGGGGTTTCACCATGTTGGCTGGGCTGGTCTCAAACTTCTCGGCCTCCCAAAGTGCTGAGATTACAGGCATGAGCCACCATGCCTGGCCAAATATCATGATTGCTAATGAAAAGTGACCTTAGGCGGCTGGGTGCCGCCTAATAGATGATAGATAGATAAAGTCAGCTTTTTTTTTTTTTTTCCAGGATGGAGTCTTGCTGTTGCCAGGCTGGAGTGCAGTGGTACGATCTCGGCTCACTGCAACCTCCAAGTCCTGGGTTCAAGCAGTTCTCCTCCCTCAGCCTCCCAAGTAGCTGGGACCACAGGTGTGTGCCACCACACCCAGCTAATTTTTTGTATTTTTAGTAGAGACAGGGTTTCACCATGTTGGCCAGGCTCATCTCGAACTCCTGGCCTCAAGTGATCTGCCTGCCTCAGCCTCCCAAATTGCTGGGATTACAGGCATGAGCCACTGCGCATGGCTGAAAATTGACTTTAATAACATAGATACGATGTGGAGAGATAAAGAATATGAATCACTGGCTTGGTTAAAATATTCCTGGGCTCTGATTCCGTGTCTTATCGGACACCTTCGGGGGGTTGATTTGAGCTCAAGTGTCCTCATGACAAGTAGAGAAAGCTTTAAACAGTGAGCATGAGGGTTTATTTGTGAACACTGACAATCAAATTCTAAAATTTATATGGAAATACAAAGGATCTAGAAAGCCAAAGCAATCTTAAAGAATAGTATTGGAAGGTTTACACTACCAGGTATCAAAAGTATTGGTGCCATGAGAAACAGACCAAGGAAAAGAACACAGAGCACAGAACCAGAGCCATGTCCTCAGTCATGTGACAAACAACACGGACGTCACTGCAGTTACTGTGGGAAAGGCCAGTCTTCTCTGTGAATGGTGCTGAGTCAATTTGGCATTTCTGTCAAAAAAAAAAAAAAAAACACAAAACATCATAAACAAAAATTAACTTAAAATGGAGCACAGACCTAAATGTAAAGCTAAAACTATGAAACTTCTAGAATAAGAAGGAGAAAATCTTAGTAACTTTATACTTGGCAAACAGTTCATAAATATGACACAAAAAAACGTGAAAAAGAAAAACTTAATAAATTGGACATCGTCAAAACTAAAACTTTTGCCCTAAAAGGCAAGCCACAGACTGGGAAGAAATTTTTGCAAAACATATCAAACAAAGGATTTTATCTAGAATGTAAAAATTGCAAGCTGGGGTTGGGCGTGGTGGCTCATGCCTGTAATCCCAGCAATTTGGGAGGCCAAGACGGGCGGATCACCTAAGGTCGGGAGTTCGAGACCAGCCTGACCAACATGGAGAAACGCTGTCTCTACTAAAAATACAAAAAATTAGCCGGCCTGTAATCCCAGGAACTCAGGAGGCTGAGGCAGGAGAATCCCTCGAACCCAGGGGGCAGAGGTTGTGGTGAGCCAAGATTGTACATTGCACTCCAGCCTGGGCAACAAGAGCAAAATTCCGTCTCAAAAAAAAGGCCGGGTATGGTGGCTCACGCCTGTAATCCCAGCACTTTGGGAGGCCAAGGCGAGCAGATCACGAGGTCAGGAGATGGAGACCATCCTGGCTAACACGGTGAAACCCCGTCTCTACTAAAAATACAAAAAATTAGCTAGGCATGGTGGTGGGCAACTGTAGTCCCAGCTACTCGGGAGGCTGAGGCAGGAGAATGGCGTGAACCTGGGAGGCGGGGCTTACAGTGAGCCGAGATAGCACCACTCCACTGCACTCCAGCCTGGGCGACAGAGGGAGACTCCATCTCAAAAACAAAAACAAAAACAGAAACTGCAGGCTGGGTGCGGTGGCTCATGCCTGTGTAGCCAGACCTTTGGGAGGCCAAGGCAGAAGAATTACCTGAGGGCAGGAGTTCAAGACCAGCCTGACCAATATGGCAAAACCCTGTCTCTACTAAAGATACAAAATTAGCTGGGCATGGTGGCAGGCGCCTGTAGTCCCAGCTACTCAGGAAGCTGAGGCAAGAGAATTGCTTGAATCCTGGAGCCGGAAGTTGCAGTGAGCTGCCGGAAGTTGCAGTGAGCCACGTATTGCACTCCAACCTGGGCAACAAGAGCTAAGACAAGAGTGTTAAGACAAACAATCCAATTTTTAAAATAGGCAAAAAGACTTGAACACTGAAAAAAAAAAAAAAAAAAAAAAAGATGGCCGGGCTTGGTGGTTTAACCACCTGTAATCCCAGGCACATTGGGAGGCCGTGGCAGGCCAGATCACATGAGGTCAGGAGTTCAAGACCGCCCTGGCCAACGTGGTTGAAACCTCATCTCTCTAACAAATACAGAAATTAGCTGGTGTGGGTGCACGTGACTGAATCCCAGCTTACTGGGAGGCTGAGGCAGAGAATCACTTAACCCGGGGAGGCGGAGGTTGCAGTGGAGCCAAGATCGTGCCACTGTACTCCAGCCTGGTGACAGAGCGAGACTCTGTCTCCAAAAAAAAAAAAAAAAAAGACTTGAACAACCACTTCATTAAAATAGATAACAAAAGGCCGGTGCGGTGGCTCAAGCCTGTAATCCCAGCACTTTGGGAGGCTGAGGCGGGCAGATCACAAGGTCAGGAGATTGAGACCATCCTGGCTAACACGGTGAAACCCCATCTCTACTAAAAATACAAAAAAAAATTAGCCGGGCATGGTGGCGGGCGCCTGTAGTCCCAGCTACTCAGAGGCTGAGGCGGGAGAATGGCATGAACCCGGGAGGCGGAGCTTGCAGTGAGCCGAGATCGCGCCACTGCACTCCAGCCTGGGAGAGACAGCGAGACTCCGTCTCAAAAAAAATAAATTAAATAAATAAATAAATAAATAAAATAGATAACAAATACCCACATGGAAAGATGCTTAATAGCATTAGCTGTTAGAGAAATGCAAATTAAAACCTCAATTTATTAACGATGAGGCCAGGCGCAATGACTCACATCTGTAATCCCAGCATTTTGGGAGGCCAAGGCAGACAGATCACCTGAGGTCAGGAGTTTGAGACCAGCCTGGCAAAGATGGTGAAAACCCATCTCTACTAAAAATACAAAAATTGGGCCGGGCACAGTGGCTCATGCCTATAATCCCAACACTTTGAGAGGCCAGGGCAGGTGGATCATCTGAGATCTGGAGTTCGAGACCAGCCTTGCCAACATGGTGAAACCCCATCTCTACTAAAAGTACAAAAATTAGCCAGGCGTGGTGGCAGGTGCCTGTAATCCCAGCTACCTGGGAGGCTGAGGCAGGAGAATCTCTTGAACCCAGCAGGCAGAGGTTTCAGTGAGCTGAGATCATGCCATTGCATTCCAGCCTAGGCAACAAGAGCGAAACTCCATCTCAAAAAAAAAAAAAAAAAAAAAATACTGGGCGTGGTGGCTCATGCCTGTAATCCCAGCACAAGGTGGGCGATCACCTGAGGTCGGGAGTTCAAGACCAGTCTGACCAACATGGAGAAACCCCGTCTCTACTAAAAATACAAAATTAGCCAGGCGTGGTGGCACATGCCTGTAATCCCACCTACACGGGAGGCTGAGGTGGAGGTTGTGGTGAGCCAAGATTGCACCATTGCACTTCAGCCTGGGCAACAAGAGTGAAACTCCATCTCAGAAAAAAAAACCAAAAATTAGCCAGGCATGGTGGCATATGCCTGTAATCCCACATACTAGGAGGCTGAGGCAGAAGAATCGCTTGAACCTGGGAAGCAGAGGTTGTGGTGACCGAAGGCTGCGCCACTGCACTCCAGCCTGAGTGACAGGACGAGACTCTGCCTCCAAAAATTAAATAAGTAAATAAACAGATTTATTAAGGCTGGGCGCAGTGGTTCAAGCCTATAATCCCAGCACTTAAGGAGGCAGAGGTGGATGGATCACTTGAGGTCAGGAGTTCAAGACCAGCCTGACCAACATGGTGAAACCCCATCTCTAGTCAAAAAAAAAAAACAAAAAACAAAAAAATAAAACAAAATTAGCCAGGTGTGGTGGCACACGCCTGTAATCCCACTTACTTGGGAGGCTGAGGCAGGAGAATCGCTTGAACCCAGGAGGCGCAGGTTACAGTGAGTCGAGGTCACACCACTGCACTCCAGCCTCGGCAACAAAAGCGAAACTCCATCTCAAAAAATAAGTAGACAGACAAATAAATAAAATAAATTAAGGATGAGCTTGTTAAAAATTTAAAACAACAAAACAGCAAAAACCCCACAATTTAGACACACTACCACTATGGCTAAAATTAAAAAGGCTTGGCTGGGCAGGGTGGCTCAAGCCTGTAATCCCAGCACTTTGGGAGGCCTAGGCAGGTGGATCACGGGGTCAGGAGATCGAGACCAACCTGGCTAACACGGTGAAAACCCATCTCTACTAAAAATACAAAAAAAATTAGCCGGTGTGGTGGCAGGCACCTGTAGTCCCACCTACTTAGGAGGCTGAGGCAGGAGAATGGTGTGAACCCAGGAGGTGGAACTTGCAGTAAGCAGAGATTGCGCCACTGCACTGCAGCCTGGGCGACAGAGCGAGACTCCGTCTCAAAAAAAAGGGCTTACTAGCTGGGTCCCATGGCTCCTGCCTGTAATCCTAGCACTTTGGGAGGCCCAGAGGCCCAGGTGGAAGGATCCCTTGAGCCCAGGAGTTTGAGACCAGCCTAGGCACCACGGTGAGACCCTGTCTCACAAAACACCATCACCACCTTTAATTAAGCAAATTTTTTTAAAATGAAGGTTTACCAAACTAAGTGTCGGCCAGGATACACAGAAACAGAAACTTTCACTCACTGTTAGTGGCTTAATAAAAAGGTAAACGTGCACCTGCCATATGACCCAGCCTGGGGATTTACTTAAGAGAAATGAAAGCATATGTCCACATAAAGATGAACAAAAATGTTCAGAGCAGTTTTATTTGCAGTAGCCCCCAAACTGGAAACAACCCAAATGTGTATCAACAGCTGAATGGAAAAACAAATTGTGTGGTGTTTCCATACAATGAAATACTACTCAAAGTAATGCATTGTTAATAAATGCAACAACATGGATAAATCTTAAAATAATTATGTGATGAGAAGCCAATGTCAAAAAAAATCTATACTGAGGCCAGGCACGGTGACTCATGCCTGTAATTCCAGCAGTTTGGGCAGCCAAGGTGGGTGGATCACTTAAGGCCAGGAGTTTGAGACCAGCCTGGTAAACATGGTGAAACCCCATCTCTACTAAAAATACAAAAATTAGCTGGGTGTGGTGGTGTGCACCTGTAATCCCAGCTACTTTGGAGGCTGAGACAGGAGAATCACTTGAAGCCGGGAGGCAGAGGTTGCAGTGAGCTGAGATCGCACCACTGCATTCCAGCCTGGGCAACAAAGTGAGAGACTCCTCTCAAAAAAAAGAAAAAAAGGTAATGGATACCACCAGATGGATACATTCATTATCTTGATTTTGAGAATGATTTCACATAACAAATTATCGAAATACTTCACTTTTTTTTTTTTTTTTTTTTTTT
>NW_016827557.1:526192-560287 GCF_001698545.2 Rhinopithecus bieti
ACTCTAGCCTGGGCGACAGAGCGAGACTCCATCTCAAAAAATAAAAATAAAAATAAAAAAATAAATGTAGTTGATTATGTCAGTTATACCTCAATAAAACGATTACAGAAGTTTCCTAGGAGGTGGCACTACCAGCGGGCTCTGCCCCAGCTTGTGAGCTCCTGTGATTCTGGGTCTGTCCCTTGTAGTCAGGTGGGTGGGCTTAGCAGTTAGGACTGACTTCATTTCCTTCCACTGTCCGCACACATGGCACTTGTCCTTCAAACATGCCCAGCCACTTCCTTCCCTTACCCCCAGGTCTTCAAGGGACTGGAGTTCACGTTTTAGCATGAATGTCAAGGGCCTTCACTGAGCACCACGTCTAAATTAGTTCCTACTCCTCACCCTGTCCCAAAATCACTTTCTGTATTTCCTTGGTTTGTTTTCTTCACTGTACGTATCAGAATTAGACATTCTTTTTATTTATTCTTTTATTTTTTTTGAGACGGAGTCTCGCTCTGTCGCCCAGGCTGGAGTGCAGTGGTGCGATCTCGGCCAACTGCAACCACTGCCTCCTGGGTTCAAGCAATTCTCCTGCCTCAGCCTCCCAAGCAGCAGGGGTTATAGGCATACACCACCACGCCCGGCTAATTTTGTATTTTGAGAAGAGATGGGGTTTCTCCATGTTGGTCAGGCTGGTCTCGAACTCCCGACCTCAGGTGATCCACTTGCCTCAGCCTCCCAAGATGCTGGGATTACAGGCATGAGCCACTGCACCTGGCCAATTTTTTATATTTTTATTAGAGATGGGGTTTCACCAAGTTAGCCAGGATGATCTCGATCACCTGACTTCATGATCCACCCACCTCAGCCTCCCAAAGTGCTGGGATTACAGGTGTGAGCCACCACACCTGGCCTGAATATTCTTATTCATTTAGTCATTCCTTTTTTTTTTTTGAGATGGAGTTTCGCTCTTGTTGCCCAGGTTGGAGTGCAGTGGCACAATCTTCGCTCACTGTAACCTCTGCCTCCTGGGTTCAAGCAATTATCCTGCCTCAGCGTCCTGAGTAGCTGGGATTACAGGCACCCACCACCACGCCCGGCTAATTTTTTTCTATTTTTAGTAGACATGGAGTTTCACCATGTTGGTCAGGCTGTTCTTGAGCTTCTGACTTCAGGTGATCCACCCACCTTCCCCTCCCAGAGTGCTGGGATTTACAGGCGTGAAACACCATGCCTGGCCCTCTTTTTTTTTTTTAACACAAGGTCTCTATCGCCCATGCTGGAGTGCAGTGGCACAATCACTGTTCACTGCAGCTTTCACTTCCTGGGCTCAGGTGATCCTCCCACCTCAGCCTCTTGAGTAGCTGGGACTACAGTCACATGCCACCACACCCAGCTACTTTGTTTTTGTGGAGATGGGGTCTTGCCATGTTGGCTAGTCTACCCTTTCATTTTTATCATCTATTATCTTCCTCCCTCCTCAGTTGGCACCCCACTGAGAACCCAGATCCCTGGTTGCACCCAAAAGTGCTGTAGGTGCTGGTTGATAACTCTCAGCTGCCCCGGCCAATAACTGACTGACATGTAAAAGGAGGGTACAAAAGGCTGACTCCCTTGCCTTAAGGAGGCCTAACTGTGGTGCTATTTGTGCTCCGAGTTCCCCATGACAGCAAGCAGAAGCTAGGCTCCATGTGAGACCACACTCTGGCTCAGCCTTAGCCTGTTTTCTCTGCCCTGTCTTGCTTCCCTCACCCCCTTCTCCTGAGAGCACTTCCCCAATAATTCACTTGAACAAGAATGCTCATCTTAGGTTCTGCTTCTAGGGAACCTGACTCATGACACCCTCTGTTAGCTTCCTGAGAGACTATCTTGTTAGTTCCCCTAGAACAAATTCCTGTGTTAGACTCTGCTTATGACCACTCCCCTCATTCCCCTGCCAAGAATGACAGCTTAATGAGGGAATATCTTCTTCACTTCCCTGGAACTGTTCCTAGAACACAGTAGGTGCTCAATGATGCACTGAATGCATGCAAGGGAGAGCCCAGAGTCTATTTGACAGCTCAGTGGTCAGCACCCCTTCTTGTCCAGGGGTGGCCTGGCCTGGGGGCATTGTGAGTCACAGCAGGTGGACAGGAGCTGAGTGGGTCGGAGATGGGACTAGCCCTGGGACAGCAGCTCTGCAACTCCACCACATCTTCCAGGTGAGGCACAACATACAGTGAGGATTTACGGGGAAGGATCCTCTGAGAAGATACAATCTCAAGGGTGGGCCTGGATGTGGGCTTCCAGAGACCATCTCCCTGAACCAGATCTTGGGGATGGTATGTACCATCCAGCCTCTGTCCACCTATATGTGAGGGATAAGTGTCTTATGAATTAACAAAGACATAACAGAGGGGGAACCCTGCTCCAGTTCTTTCTCTTCTCATTGTCCATGGGCAGAAGAGGAATTAGAAACAACACATAACTCCCTTTTTCACATAACAGAATCAGTACTTACTGGGCCAGGGGGTGGGTGGGTGCAGGGAGAAGGGAGCAAAATGGGACTTGTCTGTTATCTGGACTTTGGACTCCCTGAGGGCATAGTTTGTTTGCAACAAATGTCATGTTTAGTGTGCACAATCCCTGTTACTTTGAGCCCTATGCATAGGTCTAGCCTATGGCACATACCCCAGGATGTCACTGAACACACTGGACTGTGGTCTGTATACACATCTGTCTTCCAACCTGGATTAGGAGCATCTTGAGGGCAGGTAGAGGCTGTTCCGGGTCCCCTTCCCAAGACCAGAGCCTGGCACAGAGCGGATGCTAGTTCAAGTCCATCAAATGACTGAATGATGAGGGCAATAATGCTGTTGGCTATGCTAGACATCCTCCCAGATTGTTTTCAGAATCCAGATCTAACCCTGGCTTTGTAATTCTTCCACAGTTCCCTCTTACCCACAAAAAGGAAGTCTAAGCTTCTGAGCCTGCCTGTACAGCACCTTCACGTAGTGCACTGGTCCACCTTCCCAGGTTCCTCTCCTGCTTTTCCCAGCACCAATCCTATCCAACCTCGTGTTTACATCTGAAATATGAAAGTCCTGCCCTGCCGGATACAGTGGCTCATGCCTGTAATCCCAGCACTTCGGGAGACCGAGGCAGGCAGATCACCTGAGGTCAGGAGTTCGAGACCAGCCTGGCCAACATGGTGAAACCCTGTCTTCACTAAAAATACAAAAATTAGCTGGGGGTGATGGCAGGCGCCTGTAATCTCAGCTACTCAAGAGGCTGAGACAGGAGAATTGCTGAAACCCGGGAGGCGGAGGTTGCAGTGAGCCAAGATTGTGCCATTGCACTCCAGCTCGGGCAACAACAGCGAGACTCTGTCTCAAAAAAAAGAAAAAAAGAAAAAGCCGTGCTCGGCTCTTCCTTCTGCCTAGAAGCTCTCCATTTTCCATCCTCAACCCACCTGGCACAGTCCTACTCCTCCTTTAAATACCTACTTACTTGTCTTGCTATCATTCCCTACCCCTCACCCTTCCAGCTGCAACTCAGAGAACAGGGCCCTCCTCCCGTCCTTCATCTGCATATCTATCCCAGGGCCCGAACCCTCAGTGGTCTTTGGGGAAGGTGGTTTAGGTGAGACTGTTGCCTGTGCAGCGTGGAGGGAGGGGCTCCTCGGTGGCCAGCAGCCGGTTAGCCACAGCCGCAGCACTAGGTGCAGGACTAAGACATGTCCACCGGCCTCGCGGTTTGAGAGGCGGCCTGTACCAAGCACGCTGCTCACCCGGACTCTTGTCTCCTAGCAGCGCCCCCTGGCTCGCCTTCATCATTCTGGACATCCGGGGTCCCGCAACAAGCGCGCAGCACGAGTCGCCAGCGCTCCCGAGGCTCCCCTCCGAGCTCCTGCGTGCCCTACAAGGTCCACGCCCTGGCAACCTTCGAGTGGCTGGCTACAAGCCATGCCAGCCGCCTGTGGGGGCAGCTGCAGCAGTTCTGGGCCGATCACATCTCGCGGCCCTTCTCGCCACGGCGGCCGCCGCTGCGCCGCATGTCTTCCCTGTCCACCTTCTACCTGATGGACCACAACACACGCCAGGCAGAGCTGGGCCTCGCCTACGGCGCGCCGCGCATGCGCCTCAGCAACCAGGCCTTCCTGTTCCGCGGCGGCCGGTGGACCACTGAGGGCCCGCTGGCGCGGACGCGGTCGCCGCTGCTCTCGCGGACCGCCTCCAGCTGGAACGCTCAGGTGCAGCAGACCAAGAGCCAGGTGTTGCTGGAGGAGAACAACTACCTGAAGCTGCAGCGGGAACTGCTCATGGACATGATGACTGAGGCCATGGCGCGCATGCACTTGCTGGAGAAGAAGCTCAACCCCGAGGTGACCCCGACGGCTGCGGCGCCCGCCTGGCAGAGGAAGATGCGCAAGCGCGCAGGCGCCAGCGGGGGCGTGCTCATGATCCCGTCGTGCGTTTTGGACTCGCAGTGACGAAATAAAGGCCGCGCTACACATGCGCGCCTCGCGCCTCTCGCCTGCCACTCTCCCCGCGCTAGACTGGCTCCCGCAGTTCCCTGGGCCGTTGTCTGCGCGTGGGTGGGAGAGGTCTGCGTGGCCTCGGGGACTGCCCCTCGGTGCTGGGTGTCGGCAGGGGACGCAAGCCTAACCTGCCTAATTTGGGAGGGTGCGATGGGGCTGTGGAGGAGGGTCTGCGCGTGGCTCTCCGGGAGTGCGGAGTGGAAGCAAGTCTTGCCGCCGACATAACCCAGCTAGGGCGGAGTGGCGAGTAATGGCCTTGCAGGCCATCCAGGTAATGGAGGGCGAAGTCCCGGAGACGGACGAACCGTGGTGCTCAGGGAATGAAGGCTGCGGTGCGGAGCGAGCCGAGGACTGTGTGCGGGGTCGGGGACTTTGCACTTATTCCGTCCTCAGGGCCTCTAGGCTCAGGAGGTCTGGAAACTAGGAGACCCAGGGTTAAGTGTTACTTTACATTCCCAAGAGAAGCTTTCTGGAAACCATGGGCTGTGCGGCCCCCACTTGCCTGTGCGGCATTTTGGGGAGTCGCGTCTGTGTTACAGGCCCCCCCCTTTTTTTTTAAACACGGGGTCTCGCTCTATTACCCAGGCTGGAGCGCAGTGGCACGATCATGGCTCACTGCAACCTCGAGCTTCTAGACACAAGCAATCCTCCCAGTTTAGCCTCCTAAACGTGGGATTACAGGCGTGAGCCACTGCGCCGGGCTCAAGCCTCCTTTTTCTTTTCTTTCTTTTGCCTTTTCTTTGAGACGGACTTTGGCTCTTGTTGCCTAGGCTGGAGTGCAATGGCGCGATCTCGGCTCACCTTAACCTCCGCCTCCTGAGTTCAAGCGATTCTCTTACCTCAGCCGCCCAAGTAGCTGGATTACAGGCATGCGCCACCACGCCCGGCTAATTTTTTGTTTGTTTTTGAGAGAGTCTCGCTCTGCCACCCAGGCTGGAGTGCAGTGGTGCGATCTCGGCTCACTGCAAGCTCGCCTCTCGGGTACAAACGATTCTTCTGCCTCAGCCTCCTGAGTAGCTGGGACTACAGGTGCGTGCCACCACGCCCGGCTAATTTTTATATTTTTAGTAGAGATGGGGTTTCACCATATTGGCCAGGCTGGTCTCGAACTCCTAATCTCGTGATGTGCCCGCCTCTGCCTCCCAAAGTGCTGGGATTACAGGCGTGAGCCACCGCGCCCGTCCTCAGGCCTCCTTTTCTACCTCCATAGAATGCAGTCTGCCTGGCCCACCACAATCTTTTAAAAATTGCATTAGTTGCCAAAGTTTCAGAATTTGGAGATACCACATTAAAAATCAAGATTTCCTGGGGCCAGGCGTGGTGGCTCACGCTTGTAATCCCAGCACTTTGAGAGGTCGAGGTGAGCCGATCACTTGAGGTCAGGAGTTCAAGGCCAGCCTGACCAACAAGGTGAAACCACGTCTGTACTAAAAATATCAAAAATCGGCCGGCGTGGTGTCGGGTGCCTGTAAGCCTAGCACTTTGGGAGGCTGAAGTGGGCGGATTGCCTGAGCTCAGGAGTTCGAGACCAACCTGGACAACATGGTGAAACCCCATCTCTACCAAAATACAAAAAAATTAGCCGGGTGTGGTGGCGCATGCCTGTAGTTTCAGCTACCCTGGAGGCTAAGGCAGGAGAATCACTTGAACCTGGGAGGTGGAGGTTGCAGTGAGCCGAGATCACACCACTGCACTCCAATCTGGGCGACGGAGTGAGACTCTTGTCTCAAAACAAAACAAAAATTAGCTGGGCTTGGTGGCATGCGCCTACAGTCCCAGTTACTCCTGAGGCTGAGACAGGAGAATCGCATGAACCTGGGAAGCAGAGGATGCAGTGAGCCAGCATCACGCCACTGCACTTGAGAGCCAGACTCTGTCTCAAAAAAATAAAATAAAATTTAAAAATCCAGCCAGGCACGGTGGCTCACACCTGTAATCCCAGCACTTTGGGAGGCCAAGGCGGGTGGGTCACCTGAGGTCAGGAGTTCAACACCAACCTGGCCAACATGGTGAAAACCTATTTCTACTAAAAATACAAAAATTAGCCAGGCGTGATGGCAGACATCTGTAATCCCAGCTACTAGGGAGGCTGAAGCAGGAAAATCACGTGAACCGGAGAGGTGAAGGTTGCAGTGAGCCACTGCACTCCAGCCTGGATGACAAAGTGAGACTCTGTCTCAAAAAAAAAAAAAAAAAAAAACAGGCAGATTAGGTTACCAAGGGATGGGAGGACAGAGTGTGTGTATGTGTGTGTGTGAACACAAGGGGGCTGCCTTTTGGGGTGGTGAGAAATTGGCACTATAGTGGTGATAGTTTCACAACATTGTAATAAAAGTCACTAAATAGTACACTTCAAAACGGTGAATTTTATGTGAATTTTATCACAATAAAAGAAGTAAAAGGAGGAAGATGCTTTACATAAAAACATTAAGCAAAACTTACATGTAGCATGCCAAAATAGCAAAACTCATAAAGGGATCCAAGAATGCCTAAAGTTTAGGGAATATTGCTTTGCCCAGAGTACTTGAAAACAAATAAAGTCCTAGGGTGGAAAAGGGTTATCTGCCCCAACCAAACCTGCAGCAGGCAGGGAGCCTTACAGCCCAGTGCAGGCCCTGTTTAGAAAGGGGCATCCACAGGTCAGGTGCAGTGGCTCATACCTGTAATCCCAGCACTTTGGGAGGCCGAGGCGGTTGGATCACCTCTGAGGTCAGGAGTTTGAGACCAGCCAGGCCAACATGGCGAAACCCTGTCTCTACTAAAAAGAATACAAAAAGTTAGCTGGGCGTGGTAGCAGGCACCTGTAATCCCAGCTACTTGGGAGGCTGAGGCAGAAGAATTGCTTGAACCTGGGAGGTGGAGGTTGTAGTGAGCCGAGATCGCACCGTTGCACTCCAGCCTGGGTGATAGAGCGAGACTCTGTCAAAAAAAAAAAAAAAAAAAAAAAGTGTGTGGGGGGGGTATCCAAGTGGATCAAGGGCCTGAAATAAAAGGGGCAGGATGATATTTTGAAATATCTAACTTTGTTCTTTCGGCTGTAGAATTTCAGAGCCTGGTCCTGAGCCCTGCCAAGGGGCAGCCCACCTTCTTGCCCCCGGAGCTGAAAGCCACAGAGCAGAAAGTAGGAACAAAGGACCCTGGCTTTTACCTCCTACAGCTCAGAACCCTCTGGGGAATAGAACTTTGCCAAAATATTTTTGGGTTTGAGGAGGCAGGTCAAAAAGGCTCTGTAGGTTTGTCAAGCAAGAGGAGAGATGAGGGCTGGGTGTGGTGGCTCATGCCTGTAATCCCAGTACTTTGGGAGGCCGAGATGGGCGGATCACCTGAGGCCAGGAGTTCCAGACCAGCCTGGCCAACATGGTGAAACCCTGTCTCTACTAAAAATACAAAAATTAGCCAGGCGTGGTGGCACGAGCCTGTAATCCCAGTTACTCAGGAGGCTGAGGTGGGAGAATTTCTTGAACCTGGGAGGCAGAGGTTGCAGTGAGCCGAGATCACACCACTGCATTGCAGATTGGGCAACAGAGCGAGACTCCGTCTCAAAAGTAAAAAAAAAAAAAGAGGAGAGATGAAGAGAAGCATAAGTGAGAATCTCACTGGGTCTTCTATCTTGGAAAAAAATCTTTTCTTGCTGGGCATGGTGGTTCATGCCTGTAATCCCAGCACTTTGGGAGGCTAAGGTGAGAGGATCGCTTAAGCCCAGGAGTGTGAGACCAGCCTGAGCAACATGGGGAAACCCCTTCTTTCCAAGAAGTAAAAAATTAGCTGGGTGTGGTGGCACACGCCTGGATTTCCAGCTACTCTGGAGGCTGAGGTGGAAGGATCACAAGCCTGGGGAGGTCAAGGCTTCAGTGAGCTGTGATAGTGCCATTGCACTCCAGCCTTGGTGACATCATAGTATCCTGTCTCAAAAAGAAAGAAAAAAGCCAGGCGTGGTGGCTCACGCCTGTAATCCCAACACTTTGGGAGGCCGAGGCAGGTGGATCACTTGAGGTCAGGAGTTTGAGACCAGCCTGGCCAATGTGGTGAAACCCCATCTCTACTAATAATACAAAAGTTAGCTAGGTGTGATGGCAGGTGCCTGTAATCCCAGCTACTCAGGAGGCTGAGGCAGGAGAATCACTTGAACCTGGGAGGCAGAGGTTGCAGTGAGCCAAGATCATGCCATTGCACTCCAGCCTGGGCAACAACAGCGAAACTCCATCTCAAAAAAATAAAAATAAAAAAGGCTGGGCACAGTGGCTCATGCTTGTAATCCCAACACTTTGGGAAGCCAAGGAGGGCAGATCATCTGAGGCCAGGAGTTTAAGACCAGCCAGCCGGGCGCGGTGGCTCAAGCCTGTAATCCCAGCACTTTGGGAGGCCGAGACGGGCGGATCACGAGGTCAGGAGATCGAGACCATCCTGTCTAACACGGTGAAACCCCGTCTCTACTAAAATACAAAAAACTAGCCGGGCGAGGTGGCGGGCGCCTGTAGTCCCAGCTACTCGGGAGGCTGAGGCAGGAGAATGCCGTAAACCTGGGAGGCGGAGCTTGCAGTGAGCTGAGATCCGGCCACTGCACTCCAGCCCGGGCGACAGAGCAAGACTCCGTCTCAAAAAAAAAAAGACCAGCCTGACCAACATGGTGAAACCTCATCTCTACTAGAAATACAAAAATTAGCCAGGCATTGTGGCATGCACCTGTAGTTCCAGCGACTCAGGAGGCTGAGGCAGGAGAATTGCTTCAACCCTGGAGGTGGAGGTTGCAGTGAGCCATGATCATGCCATTGTACTCCAGCCTGGGCAACAGAGTGAGACAAAATAGTCTTGGTCCCACATTCCCCTTCTAGCTACTGTGTCATTTCTTTGCTTTCCTTTATAACTAAATTCCAAAAAGTTGCTTATATTCACATCCCCAATTCCTCCCTTCCCTGTTTGCTCTTAACTCCCTTCAACTTCTTTTTCTTTTTTAGAGATAGGGTCTGGCTGTGTCCCCCAGGCTGGAGTGCAGTGGTGTGATCATGGCTCACTTGAGTCTCAAACTCCTGGGCTCAAGTGATTCTCTCACCTCAGCTTCCCAAGTAACTGGGACTACAGGCGTGCACCACCACGCCTGCCTAATTTTTTGTATTTTTAGTAGAGATGGGGTGTCACCATATTGCCCAGGCTGATCTTGAACTCCTGACCTCAGGTGATCTGCTGCCTTTTCGCCTCCCAAAGTGCTGGGATTACAGGTGTGAATCACCGTGCCCGGCTTAATTTTTTGTTGTTTTTGTAGACCTGGGGGTCTTGGGCTGAGCGTGGTGGCTTACACCTATAATCCTAGCACTTTGGGAGGCCAAGGCAGGAAGACTGCTTGATGCCAGGAATTTGAGAACAGCCTGGGCAACAAACTGAAATCTTGTCTCTACAAAAAGAAAAAAAGGCCAGGCACAGTGGCTCACACCTGTAATCCCAGCACTTTGGGAGGCTGAGGTGAGAGGATCACAAGGTCAGGAGTTCAAGACCAACCTGACCAACATGGTGAAACCCCATCTTCACTAAAAATACAAAAACTAGCCAGGCGTGGTGGCACACACCTGTAATCCCAGCTACCCAGGAGGCTGAAGCAGGAGAACTGCTTGAACCCTGGAGGCGGAGGTTGCAGTGAGCCAAGACTGCACCACTGCACTCCAGCCTGGGTGACAGAGTGAGACTCCATCTCAAAAAAAAAAAAAAAAAAAAAAGGCCAGGCGTGGTGGCTCATGCCTGTAATCCCAACACTTTGGGAGGCCAAGGTGGGAGATCACTTGAGGTCAGGAGTTTCAGAGCAGCCTGGCCAATATGGTGAAACTCCGTCTCTACTGAAAATACAAAAATTAGCCCAGCGTTGCCGGGCATGGTGACTCAGGCCTGTAATCCCAGCACTTTGGGAGACCAAGACAGACAGATCACGAGGTCAGGAGTTCAAGACCAGCCTGACCAATATGGTGAAACCCCATCTCTACTAAAATACAAAATTAAAATACAAAAAAATACAAAAAATACAAAAGTGAGCATGGTGGCACACGCCTGTAGTCCCAGCTGCGCAGGGGGCTGCGGTAGGAGAATCACTTGAACCTGGGAGGTGGAGCTTGCAGTAAGCCAAGATTGCACCACTGCACTCCAGCCTGGGCGACGGAGCAAGACTGTCTCAAAAAAAAAACAAAAAAACAAAAAAAAATTAGCCAGGTGTGGTGGCCTGTGCCTGTACTCCCAGCTACTCGGGAGGCTGAGGCAGGAGAATTGTTTGAACCTGGGAGGTGGAGGTTGCAGTGAGCTAAGATTGCACCACTGCACTCCAGCCTGGACGACAGAGTGAGACTCCATCTCAAAAAAATAAAAAGAAGGCTAGGTGCGATGGCTCACACCTGTAATCCCAGCACTTTGGGAGGCCGAGGCGGGTGGATTACGAGGTCAGGAGATTGAGACCATCCTGGTGAACACAGTGAAACCCTGTCTACTAAAAATACAAAAAATTAGCCGGGTGTGGTAGCACGCGCCTGTAGAAGCTACTCAGGAGTTTAAGGCAGGAGAGTTGCTTGATCCCGGGAGGCAGAGTTTGCAGTGAGCCGAGATCGCACCACTGCACTCCAGCCTAGGCAACAGAGCAAGACTCCATCTATAAAAAAAGAAGGGAGGCTGAGGCAGGAGAATGGCGTGAACCCAGGAGGCGGAGCTTGCAGTGAGCCGAGATCGCGCCACTGCACTCCAGCCTGGTGGACAGAGTGAGACTCTCAAAAAAAAAAAAAAGAAGAAGAGATGAGGGGGTCTCACTACGTTATGTTGCCCCGGCTGGTCTCAAACTCCTGGGCTCAAGTGATCCTCTCACCTTGGCCTTCTAAGGTACTGGGATTACAGGCATGAGCCACTGCACCTGGTCTACCTTGAACTTCAGATTTCTCACATCCCTCTCTCCCCAGCCTGCCCTTGTCAAGGATGCTGTGCCCTCCATGCGGTTAAGGCTTCTGCCTGGTTTTCTGTCCTCATCGCAGTGCATCAGCAGCATCTCAGGAGTTGACCCCTCCTTGAAACCCTGGCTTCACTTGCTTTCTAGGGCACCATGCTCTTCTGATTTCCCTCACAGGTGTGCCTTCCCATTGACTGGCCAGTTTCACTCACTCTCATTTCTTTGAGGTATCTGCACAATGTATCCTCCCTTCCACTTCATGTTTTCTTTTCTTTTTTTTTTTTTTTGAGATGGAGTCTAACTCTGTCGCCCAGGCTGGAGTGCAGTGGTGCAATCTCGGCTCACTGCAAGCCCCGCCTACAGGTTCACGCCATTCTCCTGCCTCAGCCTCCTGAGTAGCTGGGACTACAGGCACCTGCCACCATGCCCGGCTAATTTTTTTTGTATTTTTAGTAGAGACGGGTTTTGCCATGTTAGCCAGGATGGTCTCCATCTCCTGATCTCATGATCCGCCCGCCTCAGCCTCCCAAAGTGTTGGGATTACAGGCGTGAGCCACTGTGTCCAGCCCTTTTTTTTTTTTTTTTTTTTTTTGAGATGCAGTCTCACTCTGTCGCCCAGGCTGGAATGCAGTGGCATGATCTCAGCCCACTGCAACCTCTGCCTTCTGGGTTGCAGCAGTTCTCCTGCCACAGCCTCCCGAGTAGCTGTGATTACAGGTGCCTGCCACCATGCCCAGCTGATTTTTGTATTTTAGGTAGATATGGAATTTCACCATGTTGGCCAGGCTGATCTTGAACCCCTTATCTCAGGTGATCCACCCACCTTGACCTCCCAGAGTACTGGGATTACAGGCGTGAGCCACGGCTCCTGGCCCCCATTTCTGGTTTTCTAGCACCTATTAATACTTGACCTACTACATATATTATTTATTCTTAGTCTCCCCCAACTAAAACCTAAGCTCTATGGGGTTTGTTTTCTGTTCCTTCCTGTATCTCAGTNAGATGCAGTCTCACTCTGTCGCCCAGGCTGGAATGCAGTGGCATGATCTCAGCCCACTGCAACCTCTGCCTTCTGGGTTGCAGCAGTTCTCCTGCCACAGCCTCCCGAGTAGCTGTGATTACAGGTGCCTGCCACCATGCCCAGCTGATTTTGTATTTTAGGTAGATATGGAATTTCACCATGTTGGCCAGGCTGATCTTGAACCCCTTATCTCAGGTGATCCACCCACCTTGACCTCCCAGAGTACTGGGATTACAGGCGTGAGCCACGGCTCCTGGCCCCATTTCTGGTTTTCTAGCACCTATTAATACTTGACCTACTACATATATTATTTATTCTTAGTCTCCCCCAACTAAAACCTAAGCTCTATGGGGTTTGTTTTCTGTTCCTTCCTGTATCTCAGTGTGAAGAAGTGCTCCCCACTTATTTGGCCCTCTCCAAATAGTTCTATTTTTATTTATTTATTTATTTTGAGATGGAGTCTCGCTTTGTCGTCCAGCCTGGAGTGTAGTGCCGCGATTTCAGCTCACTGCAACCTTTGCCTCCCAGGTTCAAGCTATTCTTTTGCCTCAGTCTCCCGAGTAGCTGGGACTACAGACACACACTACCACGCTGGGCTAATTTTTGTATTTTTAGTAGAGACGGGGTTTCACCATATTGGTCAGGATGGTCTCGAACTTCTGACCTTGTAATCCGTCCGTCTCGGCCTCCCAAAGTGCTGGGATTATAGGCGTGAGCCACTGCGCCCAGCCTATTTTTTTCGTTGAGTCGTAGTCTCACTCTGTCGCCCAAGCTGGAGTGCAATGGTGCGATCTCAGCTCACTGCAACCTCTGCCTCTCGAGTTCAAGCAATTCTCCTACCTCAGCCTCCCAAGTAGCTGGGATTACAGGTCTGCATGACCACGGCTGGCTAACTTTTGTGTTTTTAGCAGAGATGGGGTTTTGCCATGTTGACCAGGCTGGTCTCAAACTCCTGACCTCAACTGATCTGCCCACCTTGGCCCCCAAAGTGCTGGGATTACAGGCACGAGGCACGATGCTCGGACCTCTCCAAATCCTTCTAGAATGAACAAAGCTCCACAAGAGATAGGCACCTGAATCCAGAGGAGCAGACACTACTTAGCCGTTGTCACAGATTTCTGCTCCCTTAGGAGCAGGAGAGGTGTCCAGGATGCTGTTGGGGCTTCTGGTCATATCTGGTCAGCCCTGCTCTGACTGAAGCTGCAGCTGGGGCTCATGGTTCTGTACCCTGGGTCACTCTTCCCAACCTCTCTCACCATGTTGTCCAGGCTGGTCTCAAACTCCTGACCTCAACTGATTCGCCCACCTTGGCCCCCAAAGTGCTGGGATTATAGGCATGGAATTATATGGATTACAGTTTCCTGGAATGTACCAAGTTAACTACGCCTAAGTTCCAGGTTCAAGCTCTGTTTTTGTGAGGATTCAAGCTAAGGCAGTGAGTCCTGGAGGTAGCACTAGAAGACAGACCTAGGGATAGGAATCTAAAAGTGGGTCACTTACCATTCAGAAGGCAACAAAGAGACACACACACACACACAGAGTTGGTGATAACCTCCCTGTGTCCCGAAGCATAAGGCTCTTACCTGTGCTTGATAAAGAGATAGGAGTTGAAGAGAAAGCTTGGTTTATGCAGTAGCTTTGGCACTTGAAAGACGTGGAAGCAGCTGCTGTTGCAAGGATTATGGAGGTGGCTAGCTTTTCTAAATCACCTTAGAAGCTTTGAAGCAAGAGAATGAAAGATGCAGTTCAGCCTGCTATCTACTCAGAGGATGCTGTGAAAGCCAGGAACTCTCCCAAGACAACGTGTAAAGAAAACGTTGCTTCCGTGGCCAGTAGGCAGAGCATGCTGAAAATGAGAACCAAGATTTCATCACAAGGGCAGCAGAGCTGCAAAAGACACTTGTGCATCCTCAGCAGTTTTCCTGTACTAAAGTGGGGCTTTTATTGTTTTATTTTGTAGAGACGGGGGATCTTGCTGTGTTCCTCAGGCTGGTTTCGAACTCCTGGCCTCAATTGATCCTCCTGCCATGGCCTCTCAAACTTCTGGGATTACGGGCGTGAGCCACAGTACCCGACCCATTGGGGGCTTTTAAAGGGAAGAAATGGACCCTGAAGCCTGACATGGGATGTTTGAGTGGATGTACCAAAGAACCTTGAGCCCCCAGAGTCCTCTGAAGCATCCTGGCCAGCAGAAGCTGCCTTCTTCCCATTGATAGAGGAGGACAGCTTCAGCCACCCTGGAGACAGTGCAGAGATTTCCCCGTTATAGGTGAGTGCCCTGTAAGATAACACTAATCCTCCTCAAGATCCACCTCCTGTCATTGCCTCCAGACCAATAAGCAGGATCACATCTCAGCATATGACAAGCAGTGAAATATTTCCTACCCTAGGAGGAAATCACTCAGTTGCCCAAAAAGTTGCAGGACCTGAGAGAATACTTGTGGGAGCGATTGTGAGGGTACCAGATCTAGATGCGGTACCAGATCCAGGCGGGGGGCGGGGGGAGCAACAGAAGACCGGTAGGGCATTGATTGACAAGGGTGCATCCCCTAAGACTCAGGATTTAAAGTCCTGTCAAAGGACACCTGGAGCTTGTCTTCATGCCAGATGGCTCCCAGAAGCTTGGACACCATAGTGGCCTACTGTTAATGAGGTAGAGATGAAGGCTAGGCCGGGCGCAGTGGCTCTCGCCTGTAATCCCAGCACTTTGGGAGGCCGAGGCGGGCAGATCACGAGGTCAGGAGATCGAGACCATCCTGGCTAACATGGTGAACCACCATCTCTACTAAAGAATACAAAAAATTAGCCAGGCGTGGTGACAGGCGCCTGTAGTCCCAGCTACTCAGGAGGCTGAGGCAGGAGAATGACCTGAACCCGGGAGGCCGGAGGTTGCAGTGAGCCGAGATCGTGCCACTGCACTCCAGCCTGGGCAACAGAGCCAGACTCTGTCTCAAAAAAAAAAAAAAAGAGATGAAGGCTCAGGCAAGTGGGAATGTTAAAATGGATTTATTACATGAGACCAGAAGGTGTTGCATGGAGCTGCCCTTCACTAAGGCAATGCAGAATGTGGACGTGAGGGGGCACTGGTGTCAGAAAGCTGGTGCTGGCTGTGCTTTGTGGCTAGGAGATGCTGCCATGGAACTTGGCTCCTTAGTGTCTTGGGGATGACACAATTCTGGAATGGCATTTAACCGTTCTGGATGGCAACAATTAACCCTCAGAAGCCAAGAGGGCATTCTTATCATACTGTGCAGCAAGACTGGAATGGCAACTGTGGGAGGGGGAGTGCTGCTCAGGGGTCTATGGCAATGACAATAACAGGTCATTGATGGGTAGCTAACCAAAGAAAGGGAGGCAGACGGTGACTGACAGAAAAGTTTGGGAACAAGGACGAGGGTCATGCTGGAGAGATCTGACAGTCTTCCTCTGACAGTGCCACACCCCTTTGGGAAAGACAGGAAAACCTTTAAATTAACTGAAATTCAGTTTCTACCACTACAGTAGAGTGGCAGGTTTGACCTACAGATTGAATTATACAAAGATATTTTAGGCCAGGTGCAGTGGGTCACGCCTGTAATCCCAACCCTTTGGGAGGTTAAGGCAGGAAGATTGCTTGCAGCAAGAAGTTCAAGACCAGCTTGGGCAGTATAATGAGACCCCCATCTCTAAAAAAAGAAAATCAGAGAAAAAGACATTTGTTTTGTTTTGTTTTGTTTTTGAGAGAGTCTCGCTCTGTCGCCCAGGCTGTAGTGCAATGGTATGATCTCAGTTCACTGCAACCTCTGCCTCCCAGATTCAAGCGATTCTCCTGCCTCAGCCTCCCAAATAGCTGGGATTACAGGTGCCCGCCACCATGCCTGGCTAATTTTTTGTACTTTTAGTAGCATTTCACTGTGTTGGCCAGGATGATCTCGATCTCCTGATCTCATGATCCACCTGCCTCAGCCTCCCCAAGTGCTGGGATTACAGGCATCAGCCACCGCGTCCAGCCCAAAGAAAAACATTTTAAAACCATTTGAGAATGTGGAGTGAGAGCTGTGCCAGCCACATGGACTAAGGAGGAGGCCAGGCAGTAGGAGATGCTAAGGAATGGCCTGCGGGGAAGTAAATGTGATGTGTGCGTCGGAAGCAGGCTCAGCGAGCCCGGTGATGAGACCAGGACCTCAACCTGCAGCTAAGCACTCTGAAGCCCCTAATACAGGTGGCAGGTGGCATCTGGGACTATAACAAGTGGCAGTAAAAACTGTCAGTGGCAGCTGGGGTGGCAGCTCAAGCCTGTAATCCCAGCACTTTGGGAGATGGAGGAGGACGGATCACTTGAGGTCAGGAGTTCAAGACCAGCTTGGGCAACTTGGTGAAGCCCCATCTCTACTAAAAATACAAAAACTAGCCGGGCGTGGTGGCACACACCTGTAGTCCCAGCAACTCTTTTAGGCTGAGGCAGGAGAATCGCTTGAACCCGGGAGGTGGAGGTTGCAGTAAGACGAGATCACACTACTGCACCCCAGCCTGGGCAACAGAATGAGACTCAGTCTCAAAAAAAAAAAAATTGTCAGTGGCAGTTGTGCAGGGAAGGTTGTCCAGAATGGAATAGTAGCCAGAAAAGCACAAGAAGTACAACTCTTAAGAGGAAAAACTGACCTTGCAAAGCCCAGGACAGAAGTCCTTGAGGCTGGGTGCAGTGGCTCACACCTGTAATCCCAGCACTTTGGGAGGCCGAGGCGGGCAGATCACCTGAGGTCAGGAGTTCAAGACCAGCCTGGCCAACATGATGAAACCCAGTCTCTACTAAAAATACAAAAGTTAGCCAGGTGTTGTGGCATCCACCTGTAGTCCCAGCTACTTGGGAGGCTGAGGTAGGAGAATCGCTTGAACCTGGGAGGTGGAGGTTGCAGTAAGCCAAGATTGTGCCACTGCACTCCAGCCTGGGTGACAGTGTGAGACTCTACCTCAAAAAAAAAAAAACAAAACAACAACAACAAAGAAAAACAGCCTGAGCAACATGGCCAGACTCCATCTTTACAAAAAAAAATTTTTTTTTAATTAGCCAGATATAGTGGCATGCACCTGTGGTCCCAGCTACTCTGGAGGCTGAGGCTTGAACCTGGGAGGTTGAGGCTGCAGTGAGCTATGATCACACCACTGCACTCCAGCCTGGGCAAAAGAGCAGGACCCTGTCTCAAAAAAATAAAAAGTAGGCCGGGCGCGGTGGCTCAAGCCTGTAATCCCAGCACTTTGGGAGGCCGAGACGGGCGGATCACGAGGTCAGGAGATCGAGACCATCCTGGCTAACACGGTGAAACCCCGTCTCTACTAAAAAATACAAAAAATTAGCCGGGCGAGATGGCGGGCGCCTGTAGTCCCAGCTACTCGGGAGGCTGAGGCAGGAGAATGGCGTAAACCTGGGAGGCGGAGCTTGCAGTGAGCTGAGATCCGGCCACTGCACTCCAGCCCGGGAGACAGAGCGAGACTCCGTCTCAAAAAAAATAAATAAATAAAATAAAAAATAAAAGTAACTATAAAAGGTGCTTGAGAGAGCATGGGCAGGGTAAAAAGGATGAAAAACATATGCGACTGTGCCACAGCCACAGGTCCCATGGAGGACCCACGCATTGGCCTTGTGTTGGCCAGGATGGGGCTGTGCCCTCCTCCGTAGGGGTCCCAGGGTGTCTGATTACAGCTAGCAGGGTGTTCTCCAGAAAACCACCTGCCTGACCCATGTCTGGCCAGGATCACAGTGTTCACAACCACAGTCTCCACTTCTCTTTTTTTTTTTTGAGATGGAGTCTCCCTCTGTGGCCCAGGCTGGAGTACAGTGGCACAATCTCGGCTCACTGTAAGCTCTGCCTCCCGGGTTCATGCCATTCTCCTGCCTCAGCCTCCCAAGTAGCTGGGACTATAGGCACCCGCCACCATGCCCGGCTAATTTTTTGTATTTTTTAGTAGAGACAGTGTTTCACTGTGTTAGCCAGGATGGTCTCGATCTCCTGACCTTGTGATCCGCCCGCCTTGGCCTCCCAAAGTGCTGGGATTACAGGTGTGAGCCACCGCGCCCGGCCCACAGTCCCCACTTGTCTATTTTTCCTGCCTGCGTCTTGCTCAGCTCTGAATGGCTTCCCACTGTGCACTTTAATCTTGCTCCTGCCAGAGATGGTGGCACATAGCTGTGGTCCCAGCTACTTGGGAGCCTCAGATGGGAGGATGGTTTGAGCCCAGGAGTTTGAGGCTGCAGTGAGTCATGATTGTGCCCCTGCACTCCATCCTGGGCAACTAAGTGAGACCCCATCTCTAATTTAAAAAAAAAAAAAAAAAAAGACGTAGCAGTGTCCACACATCTAGCCAGTTCATCTTGTGACTTGTGACTGCAGGGGTATTTCCCAGCAGGGGAGTGCCATGCTTTTCCTCTCTGCCTGGTGGATGGGGACAGTCAGGCTGGTCCCACTTTGGGGCCCTTCCATCACCCAGGCTCTGGTTCAAGGCATAGTGTAGCCCTGTCTCCTGGAGTTCCAGCTGGAGCAGCCACTGCTTCGCTGGGCAGGAGGATAAGGGACATGAGAAGGTGGCCCCACATCAGGGCGGACAATGGAGGTTGCTCTGGCAGGTCTCTACTCTGGCCTGGGGGCCTCATGTCTGCTCCTCAGCCCAGGTGGTGGCTAGATGGGCAGCATCACCACAGGTCTAGGGCCTGGATCTCAGCCTGTCAGAAGTATGAAAGTCACACAAGGAACTCCTTGACCCTGCCATGGCTGTTGCCACAGTAATGCCTCCCTGGTCCCGTTTGCAGCTATACAGAGAGATGGGGACGTGAGTATCCTGCAGACAGAGGGGAAATAGCCTATGCAAACCCAGTACAAAGCATATTTTAAAACCTATGGTAATAATTAACCCTAGCCCAGCGCAGTGGGGCCCACCTGTAGTCCTTGTAGTCCTAGTCACTCCGAAGGCTGAGTTGGAAGGACCACTTGAGCCCAGCAGTTCGAGGCTGCAGTAAGCTATGATTGCTATGAGCTACAAGCAAGACCCCATCTTAAAAACCCCAAAAAACCTTGCTCCTGCCTCGACCATCAATTCTGACACTTGCGTGTTGGTCTCAACTCTCCTATGACACTCCTGAGACATTCCCACCCTTAATGATGCCCCTGGCCTGGTCAGTCTGGAAGCACCCCTTCTCTGCATGGCCTTGCTTGCTGTCTATGCTCACACATGTCAAAAAGAGAGTCCAGGCCAGGCACGGTGGCTCACGCCTGTAACCCGAACACTTTGGGAGGTTAAGGTGGGCGGATCACTTGAGGTCAGGAGTTTGAGACCAGCCTGGCCAACATGGTGAAAGCCCATCTTTATTAAAAATACAAAAATTAAGCTGGGCGCGGTGGCTCATGCCTGTAATCCCAGCTACTCGGGAGGCTGAGGTAGGAGAATTGCCTGAACCCGGGAGGCGGAGATTGCAGTGAGCCAAAATCATGCCACTGACACCAGCCTGGTGACAGAGTGAGACTCCGTCTCAAAACAAAACAAAACAAAACAAAACAAAACAAAAACCAGCCCAGAAAACAAAACGAGTCTTCGTCTCTATAAAAAATTTAAAATAATTACTTGGGTGTGGTGGCACCCACTTGTGGTCCCGGCCTGTTGGGAAGTTGAGATGGGAGGAGAGCTTGGGCCCAGGAGTTGGAGGCTCCAGTGAACTATGATTGTGCCACTGGACTCCAGCCTGGGTGACACAGCAAGATCCCATTTCTAAAAAATAATTAAAATAAAATAAAATAGTTATCTGTCAAATTTCAGGACCAAAAGTCTAGGTCTTGTCAGTCAATAGACACAGCGGTGAGTGGGGGAAACCCTGGAGGAAAGGTGTGGAAGGGGAGAAGGGCAAGGGCTTTGGTGTATTTGGGTATCACTGAGGAGGCCCAGCTCTCTGGTACACTGCCATCACCTCCTGACTGATTGATTAGGTGAGGATGGACCAAGGTAAATGGTTCAAAGGCTAAATGAAATTTAGCTGTGCTACCAAGAAGGTGCTCTATTTTTAGTGCAAGAGGCATTTTGTCTTCAATGTGTATAAATATATATTTTTTCAATGTGTATATAATATAAACACAGACACACTGCCAAGGGTGGTCTTTCCTGTAGTTCACTGATATTTCTGATTCTTTCCCTTCTAGGCCTATGGGAAGGTTTTTCATTCCTGGCATCTTGAGGAAAGGTTTGGCCATGTGACTTATATGACTAATGAAATGTTGGCAGAAGGAATGTGTGTCACTTCTGGGCAAAAGCCTTTAAGAGCCATAGTGATGAATCCAGATGGCAGAGGCGTCATTCACCTCCTGTAGTATGAGCTGTGAGAAATAAACCTTGTTATGTAAAGCCACTGAGATTTGGTGTTGTTATTGCAGCAAACCGGGCCTATCCTGACTAACACACCCTAAATCCTTTCAGAAACAAAACAGTACAAGCAAACTAGCAAACAGACAGGCAGACAGATTATTTCCCTGGAAACTCTGAGCCCTGAGAATCCAGAGTTCCTTTCTTGGATGCTGGCTGGCAAGTGAAAGTATGCTCAAATCAAGGTTGGCACACCTCACGTTCACACTGAGCTGAAGGTGTGGGAGCTCCCACTCTGAGCTGGAGGGCCATGGTCACAGCTACTCAGTTAGGACCAGCCCTTACTCTGTGTTGTGCTCATCTACATCATGGCCTTGTAAGGCTGCAGGTTGGAGTGGACTCTGGGGCTGTGGGCCATTCCACAGGGCTCTGATAACAGCCTCCTCATTCCTCCTACAGGGCTCCTTGGCTTTAGCCCTGTAAGTCAACCCTCTTTCTTATTTGTTTGGGTTCTTTTTGTAGTTGTTATATATTCATGAGTCAGTAGTCATGATGGATCACAGCTTTTAGTGAACATTGTCATCTGCACCATGTTAAATTAAAAAGCAGGAGGCCAGGCCAGGCGCAGTGGCTCACACCTGTAATCCCAGCACTTTGGGAGACTGAGGCAGGCGGATCATAAGATCAGGAGATCGAGACCATCCTGGCTAACACAGTGAACCCCATCTCTACTAAAAATACTGGATGGAGACCGGCTCTCCCTGTGTCCTGGTGCCCTGCCCCACAGTGCAGTGGAACCAGAGACAGGGCTGCAGGACGATAGCAGCACTTCAGGAACTGCTGTAAGGAGAAAGGCCCAAGGCAGGAAAGCCCGTCCCATAGGGTCAAAGGGGAGCTTGATCACCTCCCAGGGACCGACCACTAATCCAACCCAGAGTGGCTGGGGGTGGCAGGAGTGGCCTGCCAATTTGGATGAACCTCATGTCCCCACTAATAAGGTGGAAGGGAGAAAACAGGCCAACAGAGTGGCAAGTGCAGCAAGAAAGAGCTTGCTGGCAGGGTAGCAAGAGTGGTTTGCCACCCCAAATGGGAGTGTGTGGGTGCATGTGAACTGGGAGTGTGTGGGTGTGTATGAAGCTACCAGGGACATGAGAGGGGCTCATTTCGTCCAATGAGGAGTCCTGGGGTAGCAGTGGTATATGTATGTGTGTGAATGTGGGAGCCTAACTAGGTTCACCTGGGACACAGGAGAAGCCAGTTTCATCTGATGAGGAGTCCTGGGGCAGAGGAGGTGTGTGAAAGAGATGGTATGGGAGAGGCCAATGCAGGGAGTGACGTGGGGAGGCACAGATCCCTTAGTGTGGGCTGTGTGCTCCGAGGTGAGTGCAGGGGAAATCAGACCTAGGGCATTGCATACGGCTGATAGGACCAGCTCCACGGCTGCAGCAGGCTGTGAGAGGGGAAGGCACATTCCTGGCTAAGCAGCATCCAAAACTCTCATAATAGGACCTGGTCTGGTAGACCCGAGACTGAAAGTGTGCCACAAGGAAGGAAATGGGAGGAAAAGCATCAAAACCAACTCCTTTGGAGTGCATGTTAAAAAAAAAAGGTTTTAAAAAGGATTTAGAGGTGATTGTGGGATGAAACTGGATGCTCAAAAGTTAAGGACATTCTATGAATTAGAACCGCCCTCTTTTAGTGTTGGATGGCTGGCCGAAGGCAATATAGAGAACTTGGCCATGTGTTTTAAGGTGGTGACTAGGGTCGAAGGACAGCCAGGGCATTCAGACCTAGTCTTTATATTGATTCATGGCTAAATAAATGCAGCCCTGCCTAGCAGTTTATTGTAGAATGCTCGCAGCTCATGCCAAGATAAACCAACTGCGCTGGCAGCTACAGAGTAAAGGGAAAGTCACAGAGGCTTGTAACTCCAACAGTAAAAAGTGAAAAGTAAAAACCAAAAGTGGAAGTAAAAATCAGCTGCCCAGGCAGCTATGGAAACAAAAGAAAAGTCTCAGGAAAGAGAAAACCGGTTTTGCAAGAACCACAGGAGGGAATAGAGACCCCTCCTCCCTACATTCCAATCTTCCCCCCTTTACCAAGGCTAACTGCCCCTAAGGGGTTAAGAGATACAGGCTCCCAGTATCACCCAAGAAGCAGAAATCAGAGCTCCGGGAAGTTAAAGTGAAAGGCCAGAAAAGTCAGGCAGGCTGTCTCAGGTCTGGCCATGCCCAAATTATGCTTATGCCTCTTAAGAGGACAAAAGGACCCCCACTAGGACCCAGATGATGCAGTCCAGCTTCAGCACCTACAAAAGTGCTGAGAAGCACTTCTGCAAAGTCTAAAGGATGGTAAAAGAAAAAGGCAACCAATATAAAAAAAAATCTCAGAGGTGCTCTGGGGTGCAGATAAAAGCACCAATGAGTTTGAAGAAAGACTTTGTGAAGGTTCGTCAGCGCATGTGGATCAGCAATTGTAAGGCAGATCCTGATCTGATCGGCTTAGCAGGGGCCGAGAATTTAGAGGACTGAGACAGACTGGGCTCCCTCCTTTTAGGCCCTGGGGAGCCTATGGTCTCTATGGAAGTAGAGGGCCGATTAATGGATTTTTTGGTCGATACTGGTGCTGATTTCTCTGTGATAACTCACTCAGTTAGCCCCTCAACAAAGAATTGTGCTACTATTGTAGGGGTTACTGGGGCCAAAGAAAAGAGACCTTTTTGCAAATCCAGGAGATGTGTTATTGGGGGACAAGAAGCGCAGCATGAGTTTCTGTATATGCCAAACTGTCCAGTGCCCTTGTTTGGGAAGAGACTCACTCCAGAAACTGCAGGCACAAATTTCCTTTACATCTAAAGGGAATATGACACTGGAGTTTGAAAAGACTAAGGCAATGGTATTGACTCTGTCTGGAGAACTGAGGAATGGCGGCTCTATGAACTGTGTGCCAGCAGGCTACCACAGCCGGACCTACACAATATGTGGGGAATGCTTTTCAAAGTACCAGGTGTATGGGCTGAGGACAACCCCCTGGACTTGCTGCAAACAGACCCCCGGTGGTAGTAGAGCTTAACCCTCATGCTGCCCCAGCATGAGTCCGTCAATATCCGCTACCCAGAGAGGCAACTGATGGCATAACAAAACATTTCAATCGGCCCTATAAACATGGGATTATAGTAAAATGCAAGTCCTCCTGCAATACTCCTCTGCTGCCTGTGTGCAAGCCAAATGGTGAATACAGGCCAGTTTACAAGGTGTCCAAGGACAAGGCAGAAGTCTGTTTTCAGGAGGTTGGATATCTAGGATTCATAGTATCCCAAGGCCAGTGCAGGTTTGGAAGTGCACACAAGGAGGCTGGGTGTGCTTTGCCCACCCCAGTTACAAGGCAGCAGGTCAGTGTGGTGGGATTCTGCCGAACCTGGATTCCAAACTTCTCCCTTATAGCAAGGCCCTTATATGGCGCTACCAAAGGAAAAGAAAGAGAGCGCCTTCTATGGGAAAAGGAACAAAAAAAGGCCTTCAAAGGTATAAAGGAAGCTCTCATTCAAGCCCCGGCGCTAAGGTTGCCAGATTTTAAAAAAGCCCTTCTTTTTGTATGTGGATAAACGAAAGTGATGGCAGTCGGAGTCTTAACTCAGTTAGGCTCTTGGCACTGGCCAGTAACATAGTTATACAAAAGACTAGACTTGGTGGCTTTAGGTTGGCCCCACTGCCTCAGGGCGTTGGCAGCTACTGCAGTCCTCATAGAAGATGCCAACAAGCTGGCCCTAGGTCAGAAGATAATAGTCCAGGTGCCACATGCTGTAGTCACCTTAATGGAGCAAGGAGGACATCGTTGGCTGTCCAACTGTAGAATGCTAAACTATCAAGGGCTTCTGTGTGAAAATCCCCAGGTAACACTGGAGACTGTAAATAGCTTGAACCCAGCTACCCTGCTGCCTGTGGAGGAACCCGATTGGAAGGACCATGGGTTGCCTCAGTGCTGGTAGGAGCTTCCCCACTGTTGCATAAATATGGTGGACCAAGTGTTCTCGAGCCAGGAAGATCTCAGAGATAACCCCTTGGAAAGCCCAGATGTTAAATACTTCACTGATGGTAGCAGTTTCATAACAGATGGGGTGCGATATGCGGGGTATGCGGTAGTGATCCAACACTCGGTAGTCGAGGCTCAAGCCTTACCTTCTGGGACTTCTGCTTAGAGGGCTGAATTAATAGCATTAACTAGATCACTGTTATTGTCCAAGGGGAAGAAAGTAAACATATATACTGATTCACGATATGCTTCTGCAACCCTGCAAGCCCATGAGGTAGTATGCAAAGAGAGAGGACTTTTGACTACTGAAGGAAAAGAAATAAAAAAAAAATAAAGAGGAAATTTTGCAATTATTAGAAGCCACATAAGCTCCAAAGAAGGTGGCTGTCATTCATTGCAAAGGACACCAAATCAGGAAAAGCTGTGAGGCACAAGGCAACAGAAAGGCAGATCAGGAGACTAGGTGGGCAGCAAGGAACAAGGCTTCACCTGAAGAAAGAACTCTAGCAATGCCTCTCCTTATAGAGCCCCCTTTACCGGAGGTACCCAATTACTCTCAAGTGAAAAACCTTGGTTTGGTCAGGAAACAGGAAAATATATTAAAGGTGGATGGTGGCTGTTCTCTGATGGGAGGCTAGCCATCCCAGAAACAGTAGCCCCAAGGTTTGTGAAGAAGATCCATCAAGGAACACACGTTGGAAGGATGGCCCTAGAGACTTTAATAGGTCGGCATTTCTGTGTGCCACGGCCCTCTGCCATCACCGTGCTGTTTGTGAACAATGTCTATCCTGTGCCCAGAATAATCCAAAACAAGGACCTACTCGACCTCCAGGAATTCAGGAAGTGGGAGCTGTGCCCTGTGAGAACCTGCTTGTAGACTTTACCGAGTTGCCTCGAGCAGGGGGTTACCGGTATATGCTAGTGTTTGTTTGCACCTACTCGGGGTGGGTTGAGGCCTTCCCCACCAGAACTGAAAAGGCATGAGGGGTGATAAAGGTGCTACTGAAGGACATCATACCAAGGTTTGGATCGCCTCTAACCCTAGGATCAGACAATGGTCCTGCATTTGTGGCAGAAGTTGTACAACAGCTGACTCAATTTTAAAGATCAAATAGAAACTGCACACAGCCTACCGACCACAGAGTTAAGGGAAGGTGGAACGCATGAACCGGACATTCAAACAGCTACTGAAGAAATTGTGTCAAGAAACTCATCAGAGGTAGGATCAGGTCTTACCCATGGTCCTCCTCCGAGTCGGGTGCACCTCCACCAAACAAACTGGGTATTTGCCCTATGAGATTTTGTTTGGCCGGCCACCCCCACCCCATCATAAGTCAGATTAAGGGTAATTTCTATAAACGAGAACAACTAACTTTAAGAAGGCAAATGCAGACTTTAAGTATGGCCATGTAAAAATGCATGGCTAGGTATAGAAAAATGACTGTAAGTCTAACAGACCCAGTACACCCTTTCAAACCTAAGGATTTTGTTTAAGCTAAAAAAAAAATGGAATCCAACCACTCTAGGACCCATATAGGATAGGCCTCATATTGTAATCATGTCTACTTCCACTGCTGTGAAAGTTGCAGGTATCACACCTTGGATTCATCCTAGCCGGCTGAAACCAGCGGCAGCAGTGACTCCCGATCATGACCAGTGGATTAACCAATAAGACCCAGATCTCCCCACCCGAATAGTCCTACGCCCAGCGGTAAGAAGGACAACTGCCCTGCTCTGACCACACTGGAGGCTGGTCAGTCTACGCATGGCTGAAGCTTGAGGATCCTGCAAGCTCTGCTCTAGTCACATCCCGGAAGCTGACCAACCCCACAATTGTGGGTCCATAAGTCATTCAATAAGCATTTTGATCAGTCAGTGCCTGAGCTTTCCCATCAACCAAAAACTTACTCAACTAGCTGAAAACATAGCTGGCAGCTTAGGAATGTCCTCATGCTTCGTATGTGGAGGAACTGATATGGGGAACCAGTGGCCGGGAGAGGCAAAGAAATTAATGCTACAAGATAACTTCGCTTCGCCTAACCCTGCCAGTGAACCTACTGCCTCAGTCAGTGTTTGGTTGTTAAAAACCTCCATAATTGGAAAATACTGTATCTCCCATTAAGGAAAGACTTTCACAGAGGCAGTAGGAGAAACCACCTGCCTAGGGCAGCGTATTACAATGAGCCGAAAACAAAACTCAACGGAGAAACGCCCAGAACCACTCCTACTTACCAGATCCAAATCCTTTCTCTCGATTCTCTACTCTAAGCCACTCTTGGCATCAGCTAGAGGCTCCAGATGCTTGGAAAGCACCCTCTGGCCTATATTGGATATGTGGAACACGGGCATATCGGCAACTGCCGGCTAAATGGACAAGGACATGTGTGTTAGAAACAATCAAGCCATCCTTCTTTTAACTTCCTCTAAACCAAGGGGAACTCTCAGGGTATCCAATTTATGATAAAAATAAAAAAACTAGAAGCAGCATAATCACAGCTAGAATACGCAAGTCGGCCCAAGTTCCAGTTTAGACTTGGTCTGGATGGTCCCCGGATTCCTTGTTTGGAGGATGGTTCTCAACCTTTGGAGGATTCAAACCCTCATTGGTAGGTTTTTTCTTATTCTTGGCACCTGCCTCATCCTCCCTTGCCTTTTACCCCTGTGTATTAGGAGTATTCAGTCAACTATAGAGGCAGCAGTAACCCAACACACTACCACGCCATGGATGGCATTAACCAAATATCAGCCACTGCCAGTAAAAGAAGAAGCTCAGCTCCATGAAGAGGTGGCAAATAGTGGTGCTTTCTATCAACACCTTTGTTATAAAAAGCACCAAAGGGGGGAAATGAAACAGGAAAGAAAAGAAATTAAAGAACGTGTAAACAAAACTCCGTTGTGTGTAAGAAAACCCAATTCCCCTGAGGAAGAGAAAGAGGTGGAGTCCTCTAAAATTAACTGCCTGTTTTCTGTCTGTGGCTACTGAGCCTTCTCTCTCCCTATCCCAGGCATTGTGAAGACCCTGTTTCTCCAGCTGTGCAGCTGCAAGGGCCCTAGACAGATAAGTCGTAAAACATGTTGTTCCTTGAAAAGTAAAAAATTATGTAATGCATGTCTCAATTGAATAACTGTCTTTGTTTCTCGCTTCTGTAACATGCTTCCCCCTGCACAGATCTCCCCGCCCCACGAAATGCTTAAGAAGCAGAGCTCCCTGCCGCCCCACGAAATGCTTAAAAGGTAACTCGACTCTTTGTTCAGGGCTCAGTCCTTTGGATGTTAATCCGACTGGGTGGCTGCACCTGAATAATTAAATAATTCCTCCTCAACCCCTCGGTCTCTCTGATTCCTTAATTATCCCACTGCCATTTCAAAGCATAATTTGTGAGTTTCTTGGGCTAAGAATATGGCTCTAAAGGACTGATGATATCAATTATTCGGGAGTACAGAATATTACCATTCTCGATTCGGTTATCCCCTTCACACTCTAATTTCCACATGGATATTAATAGCACTATTTGAAGTAGAGGAAAATGAATTTAGTGAGTAGCATTCCTTCAGAATTCTGTGGCAAGCCTAAAAAAAATCACATTTACAAAACAGAGTTAACCGTTACCCTCTTAATTTATGTTAATACCTTCCTGTAATGGTCTGAATTCACATGCTTTGCAAAGTGATCAATTTACCAAAACAATTATGATTTTCCTGCCCGGGTGCAGTGATTCACACCTATAATCGCAGCACTTTGGGAGGCCGAGGCGGGCGGATCACAAGGTCAGGAGATTGAGACCATCCTGGCTAACACAGTGAAACCCTGTCTCTACTAAAACACACACAAAAAATTAGCCGGGCGTGGTGGCAGGCGCCTGTAGACCCAGCTACTCAGGAGACTGAGGCAGGAGAATGGTGTGAACCTGGGAGGCGGAGTTTGCAGTGAGTCAAGATCGCACCACTGCACTCTGGCCTGGGCGACAGAGCAAGACTGTGTCTCAAAAAAAAAAAAATTATGATTTTCCTGCATTCATATGAAATAATTTATTTTAACACACTGTTTTATATGTGTGTGTGCGCGTATATGTGCATATATGTATACACACACACTAAGCAACAAACCAGAATTTTTTTTTTTGAGACAGAGTTTCTCTCTGTCACCTAGGTTAGAGTGCAGTTGCATGATCTCTGCTCACTGCAGATTCTGCCTCCTGGCTTCAAGTGGTTCTCCTGCCTCAGCCTCTTGAGTACCCGGGATTACAGGCATGTGCCCCACACCTGGCTAATTTTTTTTTTTTTTTGGTTTTTTTCTGTTGAGACAGAGTATCACTTTTGTTGTCCAGGCTGGAGTGCAATGGCACAATCTGCGCTCACTTCAGCCTCCATTTTCTTTCAAATGATTTTCTGCTTTCAAATGATTTTCCTGCCTCAGCCTCCCAAGTAGCTTGGATTACAGGTTCCCACCACCACACCCAGCTAAATTTTTTTGTATTTTAGTAGAGAGAGGGTTTTACCATGCTGGCCAGGCTGGTCTCAAACTCCTGACCTCAGGTGATCTGCCCGCCTTGGCCCCCCAAAGTGTTGGGATTACAGGCATGAGCCACTGCGCCTGGACATTTTTTTGTATTTTTTAGTAGAGATGGGATTTCACCATGTTGGTCAGACTGGTCTCAAACTCCTGACCTCGTGATCTGCCCGTCTCAGCCTTCCAAAGTGCTGGGATTACAGGCGTGAGCCATCACGCCCGGCCGAGCTGCTCCCACCTTTTATCTATTGTGAATAACACCGCTATCAACAGGGATGGGCGAGTGTCTCTTTATTTCCTTGCTTTCAATTTTGGGGATATATGCCCAGAAGTGGAATTGCTAGAGTGGTAAAATTTCTCGAGGAACTGCCATACTGTTTCCTAGAGGGGTGGCGCTATTTTACATTCCACCAGCAGTGCACAACTGTTCCAGTTTCTCCACATCTTCACCAATATTCGTTATTTTCCGGGTTTTCTTTGATACTAGTCAATGTAGTAGGAGTGAAATGGTATCTTGTTGTCATTTCCATCTCCCTAATGATTAGTGATGCTAAGAAATGTCTATTCAAGTCCTTTGCTCATTTTTTTTTTTTTAAGACAGATCTCGGCTCACGCAACCTCAACCTCCCGGGTTGAAGTGATTCTCCTGCCTCAGCCTCCCAAGTAGCTGAGACTACAGGCACGCGCCACCACGCCCAGCTGCTTTTGGTATTTTAGTAGAGACGGAGTTTCACCATGTTGGCCAGGCTGGTCTTGAACTCCTGACCTCAGGTGATCTGCCTGCCTCAGCCTCCCAAAATGCTGGGATTACAGGTGTGAGCCACTGTACCTGGCCTTGCTAATTTCTTAATTTGATTGTTAGGTTTTTGTTGTTGGCTATTTTTTTTAATTGAAGCATAATATTCATACAGAGAAGCCACCAATCCCCAGTGGGCAGCTTGGTAGATTATCGTAGAGTGAATACATCTGGACACCAGCCCTCAGATCAAGAAATAGAATATTACCAGAGCCACCCTCCCCCAGAGCACTAAGACAATTGCTATCCTGACTTCTCACCAGATGTTTCTTTTGCTTGTTTTAGAGCTTCACAGAAACAGAATCGTGCAGTACCCATTCATTTGTGTCTGGCTTCTTCTGCTCAGCATTATGTTGCTGAGATTCACCAACTGTGCATGGCAGCTGTTAATCCATTTTCAGTGCTGTAAGAATTTTACTCTATAAATACACTGAGAGGTACTTATCCATTCTCCTGTTGGAAGTTGGGGCTATTGTGAATTGTGCTGATACAAACATTCTAGTGCACATCATTTGGTGAACACATGTACAGTGCACAGTTCCTTTGGGTCTATGCNTTAATTTGATTGTTAGGTTTTGTTGTTGACTATTTAATTGAAGCGTAATATTCATACAGAGAAGCCACCAATCCCCAGAGGGTAGCTTGGTAAATTATCATAGAGTGACTACGTCTGGGACACCAGCCCTCAGATCAAGAAGTAGAATATTACCAGAGCCATCCTCCCCAACAGCACTAAGATAATCGCTATCCCGACTTCTCACCAGATGTTTCTTTTGCCTGTTTCACAGAAACAGAATCGTGCAGTACGCATTCATTTGTGTCTGGCTTCTTCTGCTCAGCATTATGTTGCTGAGATTCACCAACTGTGCATGGCAGCTGTTAATCCATTTTCAGTGCTGTAAGAATTTTACTCTATAAATACACTGAGAGGTACTTATCCATTCTCCTGTTGGAAGTTGGGGCTATTGTGAATGGTGCTGATATGAACATTCTAGTGCACATCATGTGGTGAACACATGGACAGTGCACAATTCTTTTGGGTCCATGCATAGGAGTGGAATGTGGGGGTCACAGGTGTGGTCTCCTTTAGTAGGTATTACTCAAGGGTTTTCCAAAGTAGTTGTGCTATTTTACATTCCCAATAGTAGTATATGAAGTTTCAGTTACTCCACATTCTTGCCCAAACTTGGTATCAACAGTGTTTTTAATTTTAACCATTCTGGTAGGTATAATATTGGTTTCTCACTGTGGTTTAAATTTGATGGCTTATGAGGTTGAGCATGTTTTATATGCTTTTTGGCCACTGGGATGTTCATTTGTTCTTTCCTTTCCCTTCCTCCCTCCTCATTCCCTTTTTTGTCCCTCTTCATTTCTTTCACCTATTGGTCTGCCAGCTTTTTTCTTAATTTTTTAAAAAAAATTATTTTACTTTAAGTTCTGGAATACATGTACAGAACGTGCAGGTTTGTTGCGTAGGTAAACATGTGCCATGGTGGTTTGCTGCACTTGCCAACCCATCACCTAGGTATTAAGCCCCGCATGAATTTTTCTTATTAATGTACAGGTATTCTCTTTATACTCTACCTATGATTTATCTTTTCACCCTCCTCCATTCCTGCCTTTTTTTTTTAAGAGACAGAGTCTCACCCTGTCACCCAAGCTGGAGTGCAGTGGCACAGTCATGGCTCACTGCAACCTCAACCTCCCAGGCTCAAGTGATCCTCCTGCCTCGGCCTCCCAGGTATCTGGGACCACAGGTGTGCACCACCACACCCAGCTAATTTTTCGTTTTTGCTAGATACAAGATCTTGCTAAGTTGCTCAGGCTGTTCTCTAACTCCTGACCTCAAGAGATCCTCCCACCTTGGCCTCCCAAAGTGCCGAGATTACAGCATGAGTCACCACACCCAGTCCCATCTTTTCGCTCTCTTATTGACGAAAAATTCTTAATTTTACTATCACCCAATGTATCAATCATTTTCTTTGGGGATAGTGTTTTGTCTTATTGAAGAAATTTTTACCTGCCTCCTAAGGAACCTTAAAAATCTCCATATGCCTACAAAGTCCCACTGTTCTAATGCCTATTTTGTGCTAGAAAACAAACGAGGCACTGTCCCAAAGGCTATGCCTATCTTGTGGGAAAACTATCTTCATCATCATTTGCCAAGCCAGATGATCGGGATGAGGACAATTTCCATGGCTCCCGGCATCTGGAACCCTTCCAGAGTAGCTGGGATTACAGGCACCCACCACAACGCCTGGCTAATTTTTTGTAGTTTTAGTAGAGACGGGGTTTCACCATGTTGGTCAGGCTGGTCTCGAACTCCTGACCTTAGGTGATCCACCCACCTCGGCCTCCCAAAGTGCTGGGATTACAGGCGTGAGCCACCATGCCCGGCCTTGTTCTCTTGTATTTCAGTTACCCCTCCATGAGGCTGCTAAACATCCTCCCAGCACACACACACTTGCACACCCTCACGCAGTTTGCAAAGCAGTGGTTCAAGTTACATTTTAATCCCTCAAGCATGCTCACCTCGCTCTCCAAACCTGCCCTCTTGCAGGATCTACGGTTCTTCTAAGTGTCCTGGTCACAAGGCAGCTGCAGCGATCAACACTCAGAGGTATAGAGCAGGGCAGAGTGTGGTCCCTGCATCTGTCTCGCGCCCACGATTTTGACAGAGACCTTCCCAGGAGCTGTGACTTGAACTTCACAATCTGCAGGGCCCACCCAGGAGCCGTGTCCTCCTCACAGGCAATGGGATCCCCTCCTCTCCACCTTTGTGGGAAGATTGGAAACAAAACAGAGAGAACGTGGGAGGAAAAACACTGAGGAGGTGGATGGACCACAGCTGAGGGTCCCCAGGACAGAGGGAAACACTGAGAGGGTGGATGGGCCACACCTGAGCGTACCAAGGTTGGAGGGAACCACTAGGGGGATGGATGAACCACACCTGAGAGTTCCCAGGACAGAGGGACACACTGAGGGGGTGGATGAACCACACCTGAGAGTTCCCAGGACAGAGGGACACACTGAGGGGGTGGATGGGCCACACCTGAGGGTCCTCAGGACAGAGCGAGGGACGGCTGTTGTTGGGATGATAATTCCACATCTTTGGAGAACAAGAATTCCAGGTAGTTCTCTTCTCTCCAAACAGCGTGGTTATGAACTAGCTCTCACTCCAGGAGGCTTTAAGGCTCCATATAATATCTGTGGTAATAAAGGAAAACAGGCCGGGTGCCACGGCTCACACCTGTAGTCCCAGCACTTTGGGAGGCCAAGGTGGGATGATCACTAAGGCCAGGAGTCTGAGACCAGCCTGGGCAACATAGCGAAAGCCCATCTCTAAAACTAATTTCAAAAATGTAAAAAAAAAAAAAATAGGGGTAACTGTCACAACTAACATATTGTTACAAAGAAAATTTACACGAAGGTGAAAAAAAATCAACTTTTTTTTTTTTTTTCACCAGAACGATGCCTCAGTCTAGGGAGAGGTGTTTCCTCTCTGGAAGCAGCTGAAGCCCTGAGCTGCTGTCCACAGGTGGACGGACTCGCCAGGAGCCCCCAGTGGGCCTCGGCTCCTCCACGTCAGCTCCTCTCTTGTCCCTCTGCTGGTCCACGGGCGCCGCTGCAGCTGGCCAGGTCTCTGGGAGTCAGAGGGGGCCATGGGTTCCACCCCAGAGCCCACCTCATCAGCACTGTGTTCTCACCATCTGAGCACCAGCCCAGAGGAAAAGAAGAGAGAAAGGGTGAGGCTGATCCCCCAAGCAAAATGGAAATGCCTCCACCTCCCACCCTCAAAAGCAGCCAACAATGGACCCTGGGCACCGGGGCCTCATAGGGAGTTGTTTGCATCACAGTAAAATCTACAAAGTTCCCACGGTGCGTGAGTGGATGCTTCCTCAACACGGGAATGTCCGGCTGCCCCAAGGAATCTCCGGTAATGTCGAGATCTTTGAATAGGAGCAAGGGATCAAGGCCGACGGCAGCTCTGAGGGCCTCAGTT
>NW_016827557.1:563945-571154 GCF_001698545.2 Rhinopithecus bieti
AAAAAAAAAAAAAAAAAAAAGAAAGAAATACTAAAATAAAGCTTTTTAAACTGAAAGAAAGGCTTGGTTCTTCTATTTGAAAATACTGAATTGATTTGTCAGTTCAGGGTATGTGTGCGTGTGTGTGTGCCGAATATTCCAAACTGTCTCATACACTTTAACTTTTATTGATTTTAGAAGCAAAAATATTGCAAATACATAAAAATATCCTTGGAAGGCTTAATTAGTTCAATTTTTATACTTTTTTTAGTCCTATGAATTTTAATAATAAAATTGATTATTAAAGAATTGATTTAATTCTCTAAGAATTGATTTAGTCTTTGATTAATAAATGATTTAATCTTTGATTAAGTCTAGCTGAAGATGTAAAGATTAACTGAAATAAAAATTATAAAAATTTTATTCAGGCCGGGTGCGGTGGCTCACGCCTGTAATCCCAGCACTTTGGGAGACTGAGGTGGGCGGATCACGAGGTCAGGGGATCGAGACCATCCTGGTTAACACGATGAAACACTGTCTCTATTTAAAAAAAAATACAAAAAATTAGCCGGGCGTGTTGGCGGGCACCTGTGTTCCCAGCTACTCGGGAGGCTGAGGCTGGACAATGGTGTGAACCTGGGAGGCAGAGCTTGCAGTGAGCCGAGATTGCACCACTGCACTCCAGCCTGGGACACAGCAAGAGTCTGTCTCAAAAAAAAAAAAATTATTCAAAACTCACAATGATAGTGTTTATACAAAGAAGTATAAAAAGTAAGCTCTAGCCAGGCACGGCGGCTCACACCTGTAATCCCAGCACTTTAGAAGGCCAAGGAGGTTGAGACCATCCTAGCTAACACGGTGAAACCCCATCTCTACTAAAATCCCAAAAAATTAGCCAGCTGTGGTGGCGGGCACCTGTAGTCCCAGCTATTCGGGAGGCTGAGGCAGGAGAATGGGCGGAGCTTGCAGTGAGCTGAGATCGCGCCACTGCTCTCCAGCCTGGGTGACAGAGTGAGACTCTATCTCACAAAAAAAAAAAAAAAAAAAAAAAAAAAAAAAAAAAAAAAGGAAGCTCTATGTCTGAGTTGATGCAAGGCAAGGACATATTGTGTGGCAAAGTTAGAATTGCTGGCAAAGGAGACCCTAGAACAATAATCCCCGGAAATAACAGAAATTTCAGGGACAAATCCAGATCTTTGAAAACTGTGAAATTGAGGGAGCCTGAGCAGAGAGATCTCCAAGGAGCCAGGTACCATCTGTGTGCCAGGGTGAGAGGACAGAAAACGGACCAGGTCTGTCTCTGACAGGTTGAGCAGGTGGAGTGGGAAGGAGGGATCTGGAAGGCCAGGAGGGTGAAGGGAACTGTAGGGGTGGGTGGTGGTGGGCAGGGCTGGGATTTAGCCTCCTCCTCCCACTGCCCACCCACCCTTAGGAGCCCTTTGTGAGGGGGAGGCCCCAGCTCTGTGATGTGGGCCTGGGCCCCAATAAATACTTCCAGAGGGGATGCCCAGGGCTCAGTAGCCTGAGGACAGCAGTGCAGCTGACATGGATATTCTCTTTCCTCTGAGTGTTATTGATACAGAGCTGTGCCCCAGCCCCGTTCCCCAGATCATCCATCTCATCCTCTTCGTTGGGTTTAGCCTGGTGTTCCTCATCATCTTAAGCCCCTACTTTCCCAGGGAGCCGTCCTCAGTGCCTCCCAGAGAGGAGAACAGCGAGAACGTAAGGACCCCTCAGCCCACACCCAGCAGAGAATGATTCTATTTTTCCTGCTCTCTTTTCCACTTTTCCAAATCAAGCAGAGGCGCTCCTATGATGGGAAGTCTCATCCCTCTAGGGACAGCAGGGCAGGCAGGGGTTGGAGTGGGCATAGGATTTCCATCCCAAGCTCCCAGACCATCCATGGGGTGCACAGGAGGCATCAGAGCAAAAACAAACCCCGGGACTCAGCGGCGAGGACCCGGTCATGAGAGGGGTGAGGTCTCTGTGGGAGGACAGGCCCTGAGCCCGGGCTCATCAGCCGCCTTCCCGGGCAGGTGCCTCGGGGCCCGGCCTCTGTGTGGGGTGCTCTGGCGGCTCTGCTGAGCCCCTGAGAGCCTCCCACCTGAGCCTGGAGTCGCCTCTGGCCTCCTCGGAGGCAGAATCCTCCCCGCCAGCTCAGAGGCTCCTGCAGATGCAAGTGTGTGTGTTTCCCAAGCAGCGGAACAGGGACCAAGGACGCCCAGGGCGGGCCTCACATAGAAAACCCCTCCGTGCTTTTCAAAGAAGGAAACCAGAACAGGTTACTACACACTTTAGAAACGAGTGAAAGGAAAGAGAAGCACACAGGGCTCCATGAGCTGGGCGGAGAAAGTGTGTCATTCGTGAGCACTGTGAGTCTGCAGCTGTGGGGCAGGAGACTGAGACCCGGCCTGCGCCCTCACTCTGTCTTGTCTCTCAGGATCAAGGTGAAGTGGGGGAATGGCTCAGGATCGGAAATAAATATATCACCTGGAAAGGTAAGTCTCTGAGAGTCCCAGAAGCCCCAGAGATGACAGCTTCACCTGTTCCTAGGAACAAGCACCAAGTCTCCTAGGGAGTCATTTGCAGAGGCCTGATGGGGAAGCTCCTGGTAAGGCTAATGGAACCTGGGATATGTCTCCCATTCCCTGCTGGGATGAAGCCTCGGGGTCCAGGGAGCAGGTGTTGCCCAGGAGGGGACTGTGTGGGGGAGGGGACCAGAGACCACCTGGACGTGCTGGAAGGGATGCAGGTCTATGTGGGCAGCTGTTTAACATGGCTGAGTCCTCTTTGAGACTGCCCCTGTCCTCTCTCCCCAGGAGGTGGCATGTCGGGAAGCACTTTGTAAATGACAAAGTGCTGGCCCCCAGGCACCTGGCTCTCACTCTTGGGGCCATGTGGCCTTGGACAGGGATGCTGGGGCTCCAGGGTCTGATCCCCGATCCCGGGGTCTCCCCTAAGGGCACATGCACTCAGCCTCCTGTAAGTCCCAGTTCCCTCCCTCGCCACCATAACCCATCTCCTGCTTTCCAGATTGCAGAAGTCTCTTGAAAGAATTGGAGAACCTTGAGTTCTACACTTTCCTGTCGAAAAAGTGAGGCTCTTTCCCCTTCTCTCCAGTGTCCTCCTTCCTACCAGGACCTAGGATGCCAGCCCAGGGCCTGGGGCTGATCTGGGAGGGGAGATCACAGCCAGGATATCATTAAAGCCCTGGGGCAGGGGTAGGCAGAGCTTTGTGAAGTCAGCATGGGGGGCCCTGGAGAGGCGTGGGCCGCAGGGGCCCAGTGCTCCCGGCTGCAGCCTGTGCCTCCTGTCTGCTGCAGGTGCCTGAGGAAGCTCCTTGTTGAGGGCAGCTCCCATCACCTTCCACGCCAAGCCCGCTCGGGGTCAGTGTACAAACGAACGTCTGTGAGGAACCACCGGCCACGTGGGGGACGTGGGAAAGCTTCTCCCACCAGATTCCATGTGTCCCCGCGGGCTCCCCCGGCTCCTCTGGCCTCCGCGCCGTCATCAGTCCCGAAGACCTCTGTAGGGTCCTTTGAGTCTCTGTTATCCCTGAGCTCCTCCAAGCCACCAGAGCCTTTGCATCCCCTGAAGCAGCCTTCACACCAGCCACCTATGAGCACCCTATCACCAAACACGACCACCTCCGCAGAATCCTTGGGGTATCTGTCATCCCTCAGCTCCTCCCAGCGACCAGAGCCTTTGCGTCCCCTGGAGTGTCCTTCCTCCAGGCCACGTGGGCATTCCTTTCCCCGACGACGGAATCCTGGCTGGGTGTCCTGGACCGACTCCACGCAGGCTGATTCCGAAACTGACGCCACAATATGCCCAATGTGCAAGGCCCCTGCGCACTCCTGTCGACACAGCTGGTGGGTGCCTTCTAGTCCTCGAGTGATCCGAGGCGTTGGTCGCCGCAGTGATCTCGACCTGGGCCTCTCCTGGAGGCAGGAGGCTGCTAGAGCCTGGTGCCTCTGCACCTCCTCACAGTACCCATTCGAGCACCTTAATCTCCCCACCCACCTACCAAAGGCTTCCTTCTAGGGAGACCCCGCATGAGGGCAGGTGGAGGCAGGGACCCCTCTTCCCTCAGCTTGGATGTGCCAACACTGCTGGACGCACAAGACAACAAAATCCCAGACACTCCCATGGACACGGCACATCGACATCCAGGAACAATTGGGAATCTCCTGAGGACAACTTGGAGGCATGTCCCCTCATTCGGGCACTCCACAGATGCTAGAAACACGTGTTGTAATGGATTGGGAGAGGCGGAGACAGGGTCTAAACCTCCAGTCCCTGGAGCCCGTAAATCTGCTTGGGAGGCTTGGCCCGCACAGAGACTTCTTCCACAGCGCTGCACACAGAGACCTGCCACTGCAAAGCAAAGACCTCCCGCAGAGATCTCCGAGTGTCCGTTCTTCCTTCCTAGAGGATCTGAACTCACTTAGAAAATTGCCAGCACAGGAGGGATGACATCAGCTGTGCCCCCACCGGAGAACCCAGAGACTTTGGGTCATTGTCAACATTGTCGCTAGAATGGACTCTGCTAGGGAAGAGGCTCAGGAATTATTGGTCTTTTCAATGCCATTCTTTCCTAACAGCGCTGCAGATTCCATGTGTAACCTGCAAACTTCTGTTATCTGCAGTTCCCTGACCCACAGTTTAGAGAATCACAATTTTTTTTTCTTTTTTCTTTAGATGGGATCTCACTCTCTTGCTCAGGCTGGGGTGCGGTGGCACCATCTTGGCTCATCACAATCTCCGCCTCCCAGATTCAAGCCATTCTCCTGCCTCAGCCTCCTGAGTAGTTGGGATTACAGGCGCGTGTCAATGCACCCAGCTAATGTTTGTAATTTTAGCCTAGAGAGGGTGTCACCACGTTGGCCAGGCTGGTCTTGAACTCCTGACCTTGAGATATCTGCCCACCTCGGCCTCTCAAAGTGCTGGGATCATAGGCTTGAGCCACCACACCTGGATGAATCACAAATTTTAAACCTGAATAAAATGCTGCATCCTCCAATGAGAGTAAAATATCCTCTTTGCCCAATTTTAGTTATTTTCTAGTCAAACGGTATCAATGTTATATTTTAAAATTTCATTGGGTGACTTCCTTATTTTGGAAACATGATAAAGACCCACAGCAAATGGACTCTAGAAATTACACCAGCAGAGGCATGTGGGCTCACACTGGCCTCCAGGGGCTGTGCAACTGACACGTTATTTTGCACATAACTTGGGTCAGGTTTGTGAGGTCTGGTTTTTAAAATGAAGCAACAATCATATAAAGATTTTCAAACAAATGGGTCAAATGTATGGCAGTATTTCTATTTTATTCTATGGCAAAATAATTCATCCTAATTTTGATATTATTTTGTTCCTTAGGATTTGACAAAGTCTTAATGTTCAGCCAACATGGCTTAAGCTGATGAACTACTTAGAAGGATTCCTTTTTTTTTTTTTTTTTGAGACCGAGTCTCGCTCTGTCACCCAAACTGGAGTGCAGTGATACAATCTCGGCTCACTGCAACCTCTGCCTCCTGGGTTCAAGCAATTTTCCTGCCTCAGCCTCCCAAGTAGCTGGGACTACAGGCTCCCGCCACCATGCCGGGCTAATTTTTGTATTTTTAGTAGAGACAGGGTTTTACCATGTTGGCCAGGCTGATCTTGAACTCCTGACCTCAAGTGATCCTCCCAGCTTGGCCTGAGCCAAGGCGTGAGCCACCATGCCCAGCCGTAGGATTCATTTTTTTTTTTTTGAGACGGAGTCTCGCTCTGTCACCCAGGCTGGAGTGCAGTGGCCGGATCTCAGCTCACTGCAAGCTCCGCCTCCCGGGTTTACGCCATTCTCCTGCCTCAGCCTCCCAAGTAGCTGGGACTACAGGCGCCGCCACCTCGCCCGGCTAGTTTTTTTTTGTATTTTAGTAGAGACGGGGTTTCACCGTGTTAGCCAGGATGGTCTCGATCTCCTGACCTTGTGATCCGCCTGTCTCAGCCTCCCAAAGTGCTGGGATTACAGGCTTGAGCCACCGTGCCCGGCCAAGGATTCATTTTTTAAATAGTTCTAAGAAATGCACATTTTCCAAGACTCAGGAGGTCAGGCGTCATTTTATATTCAGTAAAGGGTTAAAAAAGAATGTGATTCTTGAAATATCTTGGAATCTTACAGAATTTCTCACTGAATGTATGGTTGAGATAGATACACGGCCCATTCAAACTACTGGGAAGAGGCGTCTTGTCATCTGAATTGAAGACAGTGCCCATTTAGTCCACATGTGTATTAGAATAACAAAAGCCCTCACTACTTACATGCCCAGCACTTTCTAAAGGGTGCACTTTGTTGAGACTGTATATTTCTTGCTGCTGTTGTTGGCTGGTTAAAGTCTGCTTTCATAGCATCTGTCAAGCATGTGTCCCTGGTGAAGTCTCTCAGATTATCCCTCAGGGTGAAAGCATCACATGACTTTCTTCAAAAGGAGCAAAGTCGACACGAGGGCCGTTGAAGCCAATTTATTCCAACAAGAACTTCCCTCCTATTCCTTATAATTACACATTTATACCTATTATATTTTCTACTTTACTCCCTTTAATGTCATTGATCCTCTAGTGCACTGTCGGCTTATATTCTGTTTCTAGTGCAACAGATGTTTAATCATCAGAACAATGGACCAACTAGGAAATGGACCAACTAGGAAAGATTTCTGCAGAAAATACATTACAGAGCAGTGTACCCTTTTAAACAGGGTTAAACTAAATGATCATGTCTTTTCACTTAAAGTGGTTTGGGGTAGCCACAATGTCTGAAAACAGCAACTGTCCATAATAGTTTATTGTTATGACATGTTTAATGCGCTGTCCCTCACTAGGAATTCTTAGTTCAATAGGTTGTGCAAAACTGCAGTGCACGGTGTGCACTAAAGCAACGTTCCCATCATCTGCTGCACCTACGTCCACCATACATGGCTGCAGATAATTTATGTGTCCAACTTCCAGGGTGTAAATTTATGCCTTTATCAATATTCCTAGACTTCTTTTTTTTGGAGACAGGGTCTCACACACAGGCTGGAGTGCAGTGGCGCGGCACGGCTCATTGTAGCCTTGACCTCCTGGGCTCAAACGATCCTCCTGCCTCAGTCCCCCGAGTAGCTGGGACAGACAGGTCTGTGCCACCAGGCCTGGCTAATTGCTCCCCCTCCTTTTTTTTTTTTTTTTTTTTTTTTTTTTTTTTTT
>NW_016827557.1:571650-572601 GCF_001698545.2 Rhinopithecus bieti
AAACAAGTTTCACGCTTCAATAAATTAGGCAGTCCAGAACACAGTGTATAGGGTGGCAATTATATGTTGACTTCTTAATACTCCAAGAGATAAAGATCTTTTCCAAATAGGCAAAAAAAATGTAGTCATCGTGCAATATTAGCCTCTAAGAGTAATTTCCCTTTATAGACTACAATATTACTGACAGTTTCATGCACTTTTGCTTTATAAACAACTCCACAGGAAGAAATTTCCCCAGTCTTTCCCAGTAGACACAGCTACATTTTCTGTCACACACAAACCATTGGCACAGTACAGCATGTCCAGATTCAGAGAATCAAGGGGTTTCACAATTGCTTCCCCAATGTATGCCATGAGGTTGGTCAGATTTGAAACCATTCTTGTAACAGGATCAATCTTTATAATTTGCCCCTGCCATATGGATGGTTTGCATTCCCCAAACAGGAGTGTCCTGGGTTACTCAGAGGTGTGCCATGGCGCCCTCCCTTGGCCATTTTATAATAACCAGAACAGCCCATTTCCTCATGGACACGCATCCCAAGCTCTCCATAGCCCAGTACCACAGTTATGCAAAGGATATGGATGGAACTCACATTCAGAAAGCTAGAAAATAAGGCTGTGCCTGGCACAGTAGATGAGCAATGAGAAGATGCTAATGTCTTTTCTAGAAGCATGAGTGATCCAGCTCTTTGGTTCTGAGCATTTCTGCGCTTTAGTGTTTCTCTCCCTCATTCACAGTAAAGACATCGGCAGTTCTTCCCTCCTCCTGAGATCAGAAACTGGAACGGCCACCACCTGCTCCCTGATGTTTTCATGATCTCTGCCGTTTGTTACAATGACCACTTAGCCAGACATCTCAGTGCACGGATCCCCCTTAACTGCAGAAACAAGACCAGCCCACCACCCTTTCTTTATATTCCTGCCATAATTTGATGCTAGTAACACTTTGCC
>NW_016827558.1:0-2970 GCF_001698545.2 Rhinopithecus bieti
CCTCCCTCCCTCCCTTCCTTCCTTCCTTCGTTCCTTCCTTTCCTTCCTTTTCTTTCTTTCTTTCTTTTTTTGAGACGGAGTTTTGCTCTTATTGCCCAGGCTGGAGTGCAATGGTGCGATCTCGGCTCACCGCAACCTCTGCCTCCCGGGTTCAAGCAATTCTCCTGCCTCAACCTCCCGAGTAGGTAGGATTACAGGCATGCACCACCACACCCGACTAATTTTGTATTTAGTAGAGATGGGGTTTCTCCATGTTGGTCAGGCTGATCTTGAACTCCCAATCTCAGGTGATCTGCCTGCCTTGGCCTCCCAAAGTGCTGGGATTACAGGTGTGAGCCACCACGCCTGGCCAACTCCCTTTTCTTTCTTTTAGTGTCATTTTATTGAGGATTGTAGGAGTTGTGGTATATATGTATATTTCATTCACCAATTTTTAACCAAACCTCTCCCACCTATTAAAAAAATTTCCTTCAATTACTCCCCTAATTCAACAGCACTTACCTGAAACTTGTATGGTAAGATGTCACAAATAACCACAGCCACAAATAACTGTGCCTGACTCTCACTAGATTGTTACTCTCATCGGTTTTTGGTCTAGGGTAGTTTTATGGTTATATTATGACATCGAAATATTTATTAAATCATATTTTTTCAAAATCTGAAAAAAAATTAGTGGTGAATTAGGCATCTGAAGTGAAATGATGTTTCTTGGCTTTGATTTTGTTTATATTTTCTATAGACAGCAGAATGAAGAGATGTATGATAGGATGAACCCCATTTGGGTGGAGCAGGACTCAAAGAGGAAACTGACATTCAAGTCTATTGCATGCGATCTGAGAAGGTGCCCCTTTAGTTATAGGAAGACAGTGGAATATAAGTAAAAAGAGTAAGAGGTTTAACTTTAGACTTCTCAGATTATAATCTGACAGGCAGCACATGTTAGCAATATGACTCTGAGCGCTTTTATCTTTCTAATTCCAAGTACTTTGTACCTAAAATTGAGATATTTGAGAGAACCAAAGTCATGTCTATTAAATGAGATCTTACATGTGAAAATAATAATTCAAAGTATAAATGTTCTGGAATACTTTATTCTGAAATGCATAAAAATTAATCCCAAGATAATACTTAGACATGTGTATGCAATTAGTTTTAGTAAGATATTCATTGAAAAGTTTATAATGGCAAAAGCGTAAAGCAACCAAAACGTTAATTAATAAGGGATTTCTTACATAAATTATGATCCATTCATACAGTGAAGTACTATATTAATTTTCAAAAGAATTAGTTAGATTTGTCCTTTGAGGCAAATAGGGCAGTGGTTAAGTATATAGATTCAAAAGCTCAGCTACCTGGGTTTGCGTTCTGGTGAACTACCCACCAACTGCATGATTGGCGCTTCCGTTTCATCTTCTATAAAGTATGGAACAATAGTTACCAGTTCATTGGGGAAAGCACTCAGAACATTGATTGGCATATAGTAAGTGCTTTATAAATATTTTCTATTATTATTTATTGAGCATTGATTTTCACATACTAACTATATATGTTGCATTTTTAGAAATGCTTTGGCCGTTTGTTCTGATTGAATTATTTAAAATCGTGTCACATTTCTTAACATGCTTTATGTGTCAGTTGATGTTCAATAAGGCACAAGAATTTGACAAGAGGTAGACAATAGGAAACATGTCCTGGGAACCATTAAATGGCTTCTTATTCCGAAATAACATTGACTCCATACACGTTATGCACATGTACCCTAGAACTTAAAGTATAATAATAATAATTTTTTTAAAAAACATTTTCTTAGAGCATATGTTCAGAAATACATCTGACCTTTGGAAAGAAAAAAACGGATTTATGCAGAAGGCACATTGCCAACATAGAATAAATTCATGGGTAGGTTGCTTGGTTTTGTATTACCATTATGAAATATAAGAAAATATGAAGTCTGTCCCACAGCTAGGAAGGGGTAGATAAATGTTTATTTCTATATTCATAGAAGGGTAATTTAATGGCCCTAGGACTCTGACCTATAAATGCTATAGACACACAATGACACTGAATACCAAATATTGTATTTCCTTTAAGGCCCAGGTTTATGGTTTCCAAAAATATTACCTGATTTTATCTTCACAACAACCAATAATGCTATGACTTAATTAGGATGGCTGGTTTATCCCCTTTTTATAGGGTGGAGAATGGGCACCACTAACTAAAATCTCTTGTGTTGAAGAACATATTCTATTAAAAAGTGGAACTGAGACTTCAGTCTTGATTTGCGGAATTCAAGCCCACTGGTATTTCCACTATATCATTCAGTTCTTTACCCATTCAATTAAAATCACAAACGTTGTAAAGACCTGTCTTAAGTGGAACTCAAAGAAGTAGAAGGCCACCCTCGTCCCTTACACTATGTGAATTTGATTAGGGAGACAACATGCAAAATGGCTAAAAAGGAGGGTATCATATGTAAACATGAAAGTGATTATTTTGGGCTTGTGATTGTCCTTAAAGAATGAATGGAGGAGAATGATTGTATTATGAGCCTTGGGGGCAATTGTGAAGGTTGAGAAGAGGTGGCCAGCAGCAGTAGCATGAGCAAAGGTCTGGATCACATGATAAACTTGCCCCTGTTGTGAGGGACAGGAGGAGCGGAAACAAAAAATGATGAGAGGACTTGAAGATTAGAAAGATGAGGTCTGTGATGTACAGCTGTATGGGGCTGACTGAGGCACTGGCCATGACTTTCTAAGCAGCAGGGGATCACCAGAGCTATTATGTAGAGAAATGAGATGGGGAAAGCTTAGCGTAAGGTAAACTGGAATGAGCTAAACTAAAGGAGGAAGAACTAAGAAGAAAACTGACACTCCAATTTAACTACACTGCACAAGAAATATTTTATTTTATATTATACTTTAAGTTCTAGGGTACATGTGCATAACGTGCAGGTTTGTTACATATGTATAT
>NW_016827558.1:5773-10801 GCF_001698545.2 Rhinopithecus bieti
AAAAAAAAAAAAAAAAAAAAAAAAAAAAAAAAAAAAAGATATGGGCACAAGGTAAGATTGCCATGTTTAACAAAGAGACAGAACACCAGGTACATTTGAATTTCAGATAAACAAGAAATGCTTTTTTAGCATAGGTATGTCCCAGATATTGCATGGAACATATTTACTCTGAAACAAATCTGTTATTTACCTGAAATTCAAATTGAACTGTTTAAGTGGACCTTCTGTATTTCATCTGGCAAATCATATCATTTTGACATGATAACATGACAAAAGCTGCAGAGGTGTAAAAGGGTCATGAGAAACATTTATGAATTAGCACATTAGAAGGCATCCATTGTTGCAACTTCCTAGTAATTAATGCCATGTCACACGTAGTGTCTACTCACCATGGGAATGTCTTGTCAAGCAATGAATTTCTTGTCTGCCTCTTGTTAAGTAAAGACGCGGCTTTTTTTTTTTTTCTATATCTTGACGTGTTATTTTAACTGATATCTTTTGGCTAGTTATTTCCTTTTTCCCTGCCATTCTCCATCATTCTGATTTATTTAAGGGTCCATTCAACAAATATTTATTGAAATGTACTATGTGTCTAACACTAACTAAAGTGCTGGGGATAAAATTGTGGTCCAGATAAGCAAATTTTGTTACATCTTGGAAACTATAGGTCTGAGGATGAAAAAGACTTGTTAAACAAATAATCATAAAAATCCAATGTAACATGGTAGCTGAGGCAAACACTACAAAGAATGTATCTTGTAATAGGGAGATGATTTCCCGAAGAAGAGGTGATAGATCTGAGGCGTGAAGCATAATTACAAAAGGGAAGGAGGTGGTATCTCAGGCCTATGGGCCAATACATGCAGAGTTCTGTGATGAAAGAAAACATAGTTGACTAAAAGAATGTCAGTGTAATCACAGCACGAGAGTAAGGGTGAGTTTGATGTGGCAAAGAGGGTGGAGTCAGAACATAAAGAACATATTAAAAAGTTTTGTTTATCCTTAACCTAATAGCATTGCAAAGTTTTAAGGAAGGAAGTAATATGTTCCACACTTTCTAAAAGATCACCCTGGCTTTTGGAAGAAGATGAATTGGAGGGGAACCAGAACAGCTGCCAGCAATGCAGTTAAGAATTTATAGCAACAATGTAGTTGAGCTATGGTGGCAGCTTTGACTAGTGAAGCAGTAGTGAGTAAGAGGAGAGGTGGGTGGATCCCATTTGTAGGTAAAATACATAAGAATTATGAAGATTGGAGATGAGAATGAGGGTGGTAGAAGCAACAATGACAACTCCTGGATTTCTGGCTTATATAGCAAGATGGACAGTGGTGCTCTTAACGAGAGAGTAAACAGTGGGGGAAAATGAAATCCTTTTGGGTAGGAAGTTTATTAGCTCAATTTTAGACATTTTGGTCCTCAGGTATCTTTGAAACATTGAAGAAATTTCAGGTAAACAATTGGAAACACAGAGCTGATACTTAGAAAAGAGGTCTACATGGAAGATGAAAACCTTGGAACCATCTGTATATAGGTGGTGATTTAAGCCGTGAGTGTGGGTGACTTCACCTGGGAATGATGAAATAAGTGAGCTTAGAACCAAGTCATGAGGTACTCCAGTATTTATTTACCAGGTTGAAGAGTATTCATTTGAAATAAAATGGAGAAAAAAAAAAAGAGAAGGAGAAGAAAGGATAATGCATCATGTTAGCCAAGAAAGGAATGTGTCTCCCAAAAAACAGGTGTGGCCAATGACATGAAAAGTTGTTGCAGTAAAGTAAGATGAGAACTGCAAAGTGCCCGTTAGCTTTTAGCAACATGGAAGTCATGAATTTAGTTGTAATGTTGCTGAAAGTCTTGTGGAGTCAAATAGAAATGAATGAGAGGTTAGGAAATGCAGAAAGATCATGAGTACAGAGAAATCTTTGAAGAGATTTGGTTAGGACAGGAGGAGAGATAGAAATAACCGGAAAAAGTGTGAGGTTATGTGATATATTTTAATTTTTTGGTGGGGAGGGACTAGGTCTCCTTCTGTCATCCAGGCTGGAGTGGGGTGGGGTAGTCTCTACTCATGGCAACCTTCACCTCCCAGGCCCAAGCAATTCTCCCACCTCAGCCTGCTGAGTAGCTGGGGCTACAGGACTGCACTACCACATTTAGCTAATTTTTGAATGTTTTTGTAGAGACGGGGTTTCGTCATGTTAGCCAGGCTGGTCTTGAACTCCTGGGCTTAAGGGATCCACTTGCCTCAGGCTCCAAAAATGCTGGCATTACAGGTGTGAACCACTGTGCGCAGCCTCTTCTTTTTTGTTTATTGTTTATTGTGTTTCTTTTTTTTTAAATGGTGGAGACTTAAGCATGACTAAATCTAATGGAAGGATCTGTATGAAAAAAAGTGATTGAATATGCAAAAGAGAGAAGGATAATTACTACCATAAGTAGAAGTTCCTGAAAAGGATGGGGCCTTAGGATAGATGAATGTTGTCCATAGACAGGAGTGGGTCCTCTTCTGTGAAAGGTTATAGAAATAGATTATAGATTAGGTATGAGAATAAATTTGGTAACAGAGAATATATCATATCTATCTGGTGGCTTTTATCTTCTATGTAAAGTAAAAAGTAAGGTCCTCTGGAAGAGGGAGAAGGATAGGTGGTAGAGGAGTTGATTAATTGAGTAGTTTGGAGGATGTCTGAAATAGACATTTGAGGAGAGTGGAAATGTTGATTAAAAGGATGTAATAGGCTAGATAGGCCGTATTGAAGGCAAATGACAGTTAATGTTTATGAATTTGTAGTGGAAGCAATTTGTATTTTTGAGTGTAATATGGTGTCCAATAATGTACTAACAAACATTTTTCAACAAGGGTCCCAACTTGAACCTAAAACATGCTTGCATTAGGAATAATTAATGTCTGCAGGGTTAGCTGGGGAGACTCCCAGATGTTAAGTGCTAGCACATTCTGCTGTCACAGCACGCAAAGTAAAACAAATAAAATAATTACATAGAATTGCAAGGCTTGCATTAGTTCAACCTACTAGTAGTGACCGCACTAGAGCTGATAACGCTTATGTACCATCCCTTCAGGAGCTAAGAGAAAATGATGAATCTAACCTGGATATTTCTGGAATGCAAGTTTAGGAAAACTTTTTTTTGGCAAATAAGAGAAAGCAGAAATATGTTGCGGAGGCAGAAGAGCCTTATTGAAATTTCAAATCAGAAAATTCTAAAAATGATGCAGTGATGGATTCAAATATGGTAGTTGTCATGTGTTTACCTGATCTCTCCTATGACAGCGGTTTTTCCTATCTTTCTCTCTCTTGTGGTTTTCAGTAATTCCCAAGGATAATCTCTGTTCTTTCCTCCACTCAACTGTCCATCAATGCTTTTGGAGAGTCAGCCATCATTAAAGTGCCTGCCTCAAAGAGTTATTCATGATGAATGTAATCAAACATCCTGCCTTTAAGCTCTGTACTACAAAGGCGTATAAGAAAAAAGGTGATGCTAGGTGTGGCTTTGTACAACATACTTTCTAGGCTCTTAAAGAGTAGGAGGACATATTGAAAAAGTCCCAAATAAAGGACATATGCTTTCAGGATCACATAGGTGATATGTGGGGTTACACTTACTAATTGTAAAAATAATTTTGGTTTTACCATTCCCAATAAAATGCCCACGATGCTACTTTTCCTGTGCACCTGTAAATTGGAAATGATAACATTTGCCTGGATCCTCTCAGAGCTATATAAAATTCTCTTGAGATAATGGCAGAATAGGCTGTAAAACAGCAAGTAAATAGGAGTATTGCCTATGTGATAATTCAAATTTTCTTTAATTCCACAGCTATTTTATGCACTTGGATTTGAAGGCAGCTGTGAATTGTGTTGTGCTTTTCCTCATTCAGTCTCTAATTTTATTCTGGAAAGAATTTCCTCTCAAATCCACTCATCATGTACTGAGTGCCCACCATGCACTAGACACTGTGTGTGTGCTAAGTGCTGGGGATTTAGTGGCAAAAACAGCAAACACGGTTCCTGTCCTCATGGAGCTTATAATCAGGTCATGTAAGTACCTCCTTCCCCAATTATACAAAGATACCTTAGAAAAATATTCATTTAAGCTTTTGAATGCCCTGACTTCTAATAGCAACAGTGTTGGGAACCTTGTAATAGTAGCTTTAGGCTCTGTGTTTACTTGACTATTTCCATACCTTAGGTCCTTCTCTCAAGGTATTATTAAGTTTGTTACCATTATTGTTAGCATATGTAGCAGCGTCGCTGATACCTGCTTAATGATCATTCCTTAGGTTGGTAAAAGGTGTAATAACTGTAGGCTGTCATGAGCCAAGATTAAAGGGGCATAGACGGAGTTACCATCTGCATGGTGGTTTACATTTTTGAGAGGAGGTGTGTTTTATTTGCTTTAGCTTAGGAGCACTGGCAGAACGTGGGGTTTGATTTGTATTGATGTATACAGATATCCTGATTTTATTTATTTTGTTTTACATAAAACATGGTTTTACAGCATCAACACAATTGTTGCTAAGAAACCACATCCTTCCTCCTTCCCTAAGATTTTATTGCAAGGGATATAAAAGTATGCTGTTATAGAAAGCATTTCATTTATGTAGATATTCTTCCTATTATGTCAGCAGGACGCATTGTTTTTATTCTAAGGCTTGTCTACAAAAGTGGAGACTGAAAGTGACCATTTCTTTCAAAGTCAAAGCAGAAATGTTGACACAAATGAGCCACTTGGATTAATTTATTTATCAAAATCACCAATTAAGTGCTGAAGTTTCTACTTTATTGCCTGGCTATACTTGGGGAAGTATTCAGGCTTACCAATAATATATTGATAGGGCAATCTTACGCAATTTGTCAAATTGTCTCTTTCAGGATAACTGTCAATTGAAGGCACATTTGCATACACATTTTAACAGCTGTGTTTAGCCGAGTGCCCAAGGGTACTCTGCCTTTCTTTTGTTTGTTTCGTTAGAAAAATACTCTCCCTCCCTTCCTCATATGTACTGA